>NC_057800.1:177344675-177644675 GCF_018294505.1 Triticum aestivum | reverse complement strand
TGCCGATGTTTGTCGCGACATGGTCGAAAACCGTACCTGGGTTACATTATCATGCCAGGGCCAAATATTCATTACTCGAGTTTGAGGGACTATCGCTGGAGAACAATGTCGAAGTTTTTCGCAATGTAGTGGAAACCCGCACATGGGCCACTTATTCGCGCCAAAGATGGATAAAGCAGGGGTTGGCATTGATGTTTGTTGCAACCAGACGTGGGTCATGTTTTGACGCTGAGCGCCAACATAAGTTAGGAGACATCCATGTTTGTTGTGAAGCCATGAAGATCGGGTGTGCATTAAAGTGTTCATGTGGGAGATGAGGGATAAAGCGAGAAGTTGTCGTTATGTTTGTCGTGACGCAGTCAAACCCCGCTCATGGGCCACATTTTCATGGTCAATGACAAATAAAATGATGTTGGATCAAAATCTTCACACGCTAATTTGGTGGACAATGCACTGGGCAGATAGTTATTATGTGTATATGGTGAGGCCGAGCTAGGACCTGGACAGAGATGGGGACGAAATGGCTTGTCATGGCAGCGGCATCACAACATAGGCGGCTGCGAGGGCAAGATAGGGCAATGAGGGACGCAGGGGAGCGCCGCCAGCCACAGGTGGGGGTTGCTAGCGATTTGGCCGATTGTTGTATTAGGCGGATCGATGAGTGTGCTCAAGGAAGAAGAAGGCAGGGCAACCACAATATGAAAACCCAATTGCTTCAGGAAAATTGAACAAACCCAAACCAATTTTCAGAAAACATGCACATCGTTAGCCTCTAGTTAAGGCCCTCTTTGACATTGGTGGTCTAAAAGCACCGAGACCAGATGGACTACGTGCCATTTCTTATAAAAGATTTTGGTCTATGTTGGGGGAAAACTTGACCGAGGAGGTCTTGCTTGCGGTGAATACTTGTACCTGTTGGGAATCGTTGCATGGAAAACAAAAAAATTCTAAACACACGCAATGATCTATCCATAGAGATGCATAGCAACGAGGGGGAGAGTGTGTATACTTACCCTCGTAGACCGTAAGCGGAAGCGTTTCACAATGCGGTTGATGTAGTCGAACTTCTTCGCGCTTCAACCGATCAAGTACCGAACGCGGGGCACCTCCGCGTTCTGCACACGTTCAGCTCGGTGACATCCCTCGCCTTCTTGATCCAACAAGACATCGAGGTAGTAGATGAGTTCCGTCAGCACGATGGTGTGGTGACGGTGATGGTGAAGTGAACCTCGTATATGACCGGGGGTGTAAAGAGTGGAGGGGAGCGTCGCACACTGCTAAAAAATTGTCTGGTGTGTGCTAGGCGTCCCCCTCGTTATATATATAGGTGGGAGGGAGAGGGGACAGGTCAAGGGGCGCCTCAAGTAGATCTGAATCCTACTTGGGATCCTGCCCTTGGCCGCGTCCCCCTTGCTATATTTGCGGGAGGGGGGACGAAATAGGGGGGAGAGGGAAGGAAGTGGGAATCCTAATCCACACTTACCTTTCCCTTCTCCCCTTTCCTTCTCCTCCTTAGGCCGGCCCATATGGGGGCAAGCCCCTTGTGGCTGGTGGGTTTTCCCTCTTGGCCCATAAGGCCCATATCTTTTGCCGGGGGTGCCTGAAACCCCTTCCAGTGACCCGATAAGTACCTAGTACCCCCCGAAACACTTCTGGTGTCTGAATACCATCGTCCTATATATCAATCTTTACCTCTCGACCATTTCGAGACTCCTAGTCATGTATATGATCTCATCCGGGACATCGAACAACATTTGTTCACCAAATCACATAACTCATATAATATTATATCATCATCGAACGTTAAGCATGCGGACCCTACGGGTTCGAGAACTATGTAGACATGACTGGGACACCTCTCCGGTCAATAACCAATAGCGGAACCTAGATGCCCATATTGGCTCCTACATATTCTAAGAAGATCTTTATCAGTCGAACCGTTATGACAATATACGTAATTCCCTTTGTCTATCAGTATGTTACTTGCTCGAGATTTGATCGTTGGTATCTTCATACCTAGTTCAATCTCGTTGCCTGCAAGTATCTTTACTCGTTCCGTAGTACATCACCTCGTGACTAACTCCTTAGTCGTTTGCTTGCAAGCTTATGATGTGTATTACCGAGAGGGCCCAGATATACCTCTCCGATACCCGGAGTGACAAATCCTAATCTCGATCAATGCCAACTCAACAAACACCTTCAGAGATACATGTAGAGCATCTGTATAATCACCCAATTATGTTGTGATGTTTGATAGCACTCAAGGCATTCCTCTAGTATCCAGGAGTTGCATAATCTCATAGTCGAAGGAATATGTATTTGACATGAAGAAAGCAATAGCAATAAAACTGAACGATCATTATGCTAAGCTAACAGATGGGTCTTGTCCATCACATCATTCCCCTAATGATGTGATCCCATTATAAAATGGCAACTCATGTCCATGGTTAGGAAACCTTAACCATCTTTGATCAACGAGCTAGTCAAGTAGAGGCTCACTAGGGACACGGTATTTGTTTATGTATTCACACATGTATTTAGGTTTCTGATCAATACAATTCTAGCATGAATAATAAAAATTTATCATGAATAAGGAAATATAAAATAAAAACTTTATTATTGCCTCTATGGCATATTTCCTTCAGTCTACCACTTGCACTAGAGTCAATAATCTAGTTCACATCATCGTGTGATTTAACACCCATAGTTCACATCGCCATGTGACTAACACCCAAAGAGTTTACTAGAGTCAATAATCTAGTTCACATCGCCATGTGATTAACACCCAATGAGTACTAAGGTGTGATCATGTTTTACTTGTGAGAGAGGTTTAGTCAACGGGTCTGTCACATTCAGATCCGTATGTATTTTGCAATTTTCTATGTCTACAATGCTTTGTATGGAGCTACTCTAGCTAATTGCTCCCACTTTCAATATGGATACAGATCAAGACTCGGAGTCATCCAGATCGGTGTTAAAGCTTTGCATCGACGTAACTCTTTACGACGAACTCTTTATCACCTCCATAACCGAGAAGCATTTCCTTAGTCCTATTTAGGTACCTAAGGATAATTTTGACTGCTGTCTAGTGGTGTACTCCTGGATCACTATTGTACCCCCTTGCCAAACTCATGGCAAGGCACACAACAAGTCTGGTACACACCATGGCATACTTTATAGAACCTATGACTGAGGCATAGGGAATGACTTTCCTTCTCTCTCTATCTTATGCAGTGGTCGGGCTTTCAGTCTAACTCAACTTCACACCTTGTAACACCGGCAAGAACCCTTTCTTTGACTGATCCATTTTGAACTTCTTCAAAATCTTGTCAAGGTATGTGCTTTGTGGAAGTCTTATTAAGCGTCTCGATCTATCCCTATAGATGTTGATGCCCAATATATAAGTAGCTTATCCGAGGTCTTTCATTGAAAAATTCTTATTCAAGTATCCTTTTTATGCTATTCAGAAATTCTATATAATTTCCAATCAATAATATGTCATCCACATATAATATCAGAAATGCTAGAGAACTCCCACTCACTTTCTTGTAAATACAGGCTTCACCATAAGTCTGTATAAAACCATATGCTTTTATCACCTCATCAAAGCGTATATTCCAACTCTGAGATGCTTGCACCAGTCCATGATGGATCGATGAAGCTTGCACACTTTGTCAATGCTACCTCTTGAGCTTGCGTTTGTTTTTTCCTTGAAGAGGAAAGGGTGATGCAACAAAGTAGCGTAAGTATTTCCCTAAGTTTTGAGAACCAAGGTATCAATCCAGTAGGAGACAACGCGACAAGCCACCGAATACCTGCATAAACAAACACCGACTTGCAACCAACATGACAAAGGAGCTGTCAGTCCCTTCACGGTTATTCACAAAGTGAGATATGATAGAGATGGATAAACGGTAAAGTAATATTTTTCGTTTATGGAACGCAAATAAAAGATTGCAAAAGAAAGTAAATAGGAAACTATAAATGTAGATCAAAAACTTATATGATGGAAAATAGACCCGGGGGCCATAGGTTTCACTAGAGGCTTCTCTCAAGAAAGGAATTAGGTGGGTGAACAAATTACTGTCGAGCAACTGATCGAAAAGCGCAAAGTTATGATGATATCTAAGGCAATGATCATGAATATAGGCATCACGTCCGTGTCAAGTAGACCGAAACGATTCTGCATCTACTACTATTACTCCACACATCGACCGACTCCTGCCTACATCTAGAGTATTAAGTTCATAAGAACAAAGTAACGCATTAAGTAAGATGACATGATGTAGCGGAATTAACTCAAGCAATATGATGAAAACCCCATCTTGTTATCCTCGATGGCAACTAGACAATACGTTTCGGTTCCCCTTCTGTCACTAGGATCAAGCACCGCAAGGTTGAACCCGAAGCTAAGCCCTTATCCCAATGCAAGAAAAACCAATCTAGTTGGCCAAACCAAATCGATAGTTCGAAGAGACTTGCAAAGATATCAAATCATGCATATAAGAATTCAGAGGAGATTCAAATAATATTCATAGATAAGCTGATCATAAATCCACAATTCATTGGATCTCGGCAAACACACCGCAAAATAGTATTACATCGAATAGATCTCCAAGAACATCGAGGAGAACATGGTATTGAGAATAAAAGAGAGAGAAGAAGCCATCTAGATACTAGCTATGGACCCGTAGGTCTGAGGTAAACTACTCACGCTTCAACATACATGCAATGGTGTTGATGTAGAAGCCCTCCGTGATCGAATCCCCCTCCAACAGGATGCCGGAGAAGGCCCCTAGATGGGATCTCACAGGTATAGAAGGTTGCTATCAGTGTCAAAACTGGCGGGTCTCGGGTAGGGGGTCCCGAACTGTGCGTCTAAGGTTGATGGTAACAGGAGACAGGGGACACGAAGTTTTACCCAGGTTCGGGCCCTCTTGATGGAGGTAATATCCTACATCCTGCTTGATTGATATTGATGAATATGAGTATTACAAGAGTTGATCTACCATGAGATCGTAATGGCTAAACCCTAGAAGTATAGCCTGTATGACTAAGGTATTGAGTATATCCTCTCCGGACTACACCCTCTGGTTTATATAGACACCGGGGGGATCTAGGGTTGCATGTAGTCGGTTACATAAGATGGAATCTTCATAGTTGTTCGCCAAGATTGCCTTCCACGCCACGGAGAATCTCATCCGGACACGGGTACAGTCTTCGGTCTTTCATATCTTCACATCCCATCAGTCCGGCCCATAGATAATAGGCCAGACGCCCGAGGACCCCTTAGTCGAGGACTCCCTCAGTAGCCCCTGAACCTGGCTTCAATGACAAGGTATCCGACGCGTAGTGCTGTCTTCGGCATTGCAAGGAGGGTTCCTCCTTCTGAACTCCCGAATAGTCTCCACACGAATTGATCGTGTCCGGACCTATAACACACACCGCACACAACCACAGAGAGAATATAATAACACATAAGTCCAATCTGCTGACAACTTTAGTAAGGCGATGTCACGCCTATCCGGTCATAATTTCGAACCATTTTTCGCCCCACGTTTCGAGACGCGGTTGTCATTGGAACGTCTTGTCAAAGCAGAGATCATGTTCCCTTATTACGGGATTCTCATAAATGCGGGCGTGGGTAACCCAACCGCGTCATTTACACAGCCCTTGGGAGCAGGCAAATTTTAAGGCGAATGAGGGGCGTTCGATATTCACCGCCCTTATAAGGAGATAAGATTCCCCTTTCTTCTCCCACGCTTTCTTCCTGCCTCTCCGTTCTTGAGCTCCAACGCCCAAGCTCTCATTTCCCCGTCTCGAGAAAGCACTCAACCATGTCCGGATCCGGAGGTCAAGGCAAATGGATGGCCTCCTCAGTTAAGGAGGAGGACATCGCCGAGCTTCGAGCGACCGGGTACCTGGCGAAGGAAATCGCCCACTGTCTTCCAGCCCGGGGACAAATCATCCCCACACTGAAGCCCAACGAGAGGGTAGTGTTCATCCCTCATTTCCTCTGCGGGCTAGGGTTTCCACTCCACCCCTTCGTCCGCGAGATAATGTTCTACTACGGGATAGACTTCCATGATCTATCCCCGAACTCCTTCCTCAATATCTTGGTGTTCATTGTCGTGTGCGAGGCCTTCCTCCGCATCCACCCCCACTTCGGGCTGTGGCTCAAAACCTTCAACGTGAAGCCCAAGGTGGTGGACGGACAGCACGCAGAGTGCAGGGGCGCCATGGTGAGTAAGCTCACCAATGTCTCCTGGCCAAAAGGCACATTCGTGGAATCTGTCAAGGAATGGAAGAATCCATGGTTCTACATCACCAAACCCCGTGATGCCACCTGGGCCTTGGCTGCCGAATTCAATTCTGGCGCCCCCGTGCGGCTCGCCTCCTGGGTCGAGAAGAGCCCAAACTGGTGTTCATCGGAGGAGCTAATTGCACTGCAAACGCGTATCCAAAGTATGATCAATAAGGACATCAAGCTTGTCGACATAATCCAAGTGATGTTGGTGCGCCGAATCCTTCCCTGCCACAGCCGAAGCCGTCCTCTATGGGATTTCAACCCGAAGAAACACCATACCCTGGTGAGGCATTTTGAAATGACTCACGAAGATGCCTGGAAGTTGCTTTTCAAGGGCAACGAGATACCACCGGCCACTGGCTCGGACCGAGGTCACGACATAAATCACCCTCCCAACGAGGTATGTTGTTTTCAACACATCCCTTACTTCCTTGTTTCAAGGATGATATCTAAGCTTCCATTACCATTGCTTTTTCAGTACTGGTTGAAGAAGGCGAAGCAGATCTGGTGTCCAGCTCCCTTGCCAAGGAGCCAGTCATCCCACGCTTAGCAAAGATGCTGGAGTCGGCACCTTATAAGGCACCAGAGAAGAAGGCCACAGGGAAGGCCAAGGTGGCCTGGAGCGGCGTCTGCCGCAAGGGTACCTCGGGCGCGATGTCCGGAGACAAGGCCCATTCCCCTGCCGCCGAACACAAAGTGGATGATGAGGAGGAGGAGGAGAGCGACTCTCCCCCTGACGGGGGGAGGAAGAAGAGGGCGGCCTCTGCAACTCTGGAGGCGGAGGCGCCCAAAAGGGGGAAGGGCTTGCTACCTCTTGAGCACTGCGTTGGTTTTCCCCGAAGAGGAAGGGATGATGCAGCAAAGTAGCGTAAGTATTTCCCTCAGTTTTAGAGAACCAAGGTAACAATCCAGTAGGAGGCTACACGCGAGTCCCTCATACCTGCACAAAACAAATAAATCCTTGCAACCAACGTGATAAAGGGTTGTCAATCCCTACACGACCACTTACGAGAGTGAGATCTGATAGATGTGATAAGATAATATATTTGGTATTTTTATGATAAAGATGCAAAGTAAAATAAAATCAAAGTAAAAATCAAAGGAAATTACTAAGTATTGGAAGATTAATATGATGAAGATAGACCTGGGGGCCATAGGTTTCACTAGTGGCTTCTCTCAAGAGAATAAGTATTCTACGGTGGGTGAACGAATTACTGTTGAGCAATTGACAGAATTGAGCATAGTTATGAGAATATCTAGGTATGATCATGTATATAGGCTTGACGTCCGAGACAAGTAGACCGACTCCTGCCTGCATCTACTACTATTACTCCACTCATCGACCGCTATCCAGCATGCATCTTAGAGTATTAAGTTCATGAAAACAGAGTAACGCCTTAAGCAAGATGACATGATGTAGAGGGATAAACTCATGCAATATGATGAAAATCCCATCTTGTTATCCTCGATGGCAACAATACAATACGTGCCTTGCTTCCCCTCTTGTCACTGGGAAAGGACACCGCAAGATTGAACCCAAAGCTAAGCACTTCTCCCATTGCAAGAAAGATCAATCTAGTAGGCCAAACCAAACTGATAATTCAAAGAGACTTGCAAAGATAACCAATCATACATAAAAGAATTCAGAGAAGATTCAAATATTATTCATAGATAGACTTGATCATAAACCCACAATTCATCGGTCCCAACAAACACACCGCAAAAGAATATTCACTACAACAAAAAACCCCTACAGCAACACATGTCTTGCAACGATGTTAACACCCTCCCCATTAGTGCTAACCTCCCCCACCTCCCTCTCTCTCGCACATCTGAAATATCCTTTCATTTTTTTCCTTTGCATAAGCACCTCTCTGAAAAAATCGGGAGACATAGCTAGAAGCCAGGGTTCCCACCACAGCCGCCGCCCCCTCGCCCTCTGTCGCCTCCGTCGTCACTTTCTTCCCTCGCTGGTGAAACAGACTGTGTCGCCGCCCATCCTCCCGTGCCAGGGAAGGCGTCATGGCCGCCCATCCTCCCGCGCCGGGGAAGGCGTCACTGCCACCCATCCTCCCATGCCGGGGAAGGTGTCGCCGCCACCCATCCTCCTGCTTCGGAGAAGCCGTCGCAATCGCCGTTCCTCCACGCGACCAGAGATTCAGCCGTTGTCGTTGTTCGTCCACACAGCTACGAATGAACCAAGTACCGATGCACCCATCATCCTAAACTGCAGCAGTTCAACAGGTCTTTCTCTGTCCCTCGCGCATCTGCAATTCTTTATTGGTATCCCTTAAGGCTTTGTTCAGTTTCATTTATTCCCAAAAGGGAACCAATTAACACATGATTCCTGCATCTTACTCAGATCCGTTTTGGTATTGAATCCCTTGCATCAACTATTCCCCTTGATCTAAATATTTTTTGGTTATACACAAGGTTTGAGAGGGGTTGATTATTATATCATGATTGTAGATAACAAAGCACACAGATTTGAAGTAGAAGGACTCTTATGATCAACAGATTTCAAGAATCAGTGTACGTCTAGATCCCAATTAATGCATCATCACATTGCTTTTACGAGACAACTACATGTTTGTTTACCATGATTATTTTAATAATAAAGCAAAAGCTTATCTTCTTGTTGCTTCCCTGTTTAAATCTTCACTAGAAAGGCATTACATAGTTACAAATAAGCAGAGTATACTCTTAATAAGTATGTGTGGTAATCAACTCTGATCATTACTAAGTCGATTTCAGAAATCTGGAAAACAGAAAAACCAAATCCATGCCCACAGCAACTGATTAGTTGGTGAGGATAATTTGATAATTCAGCCCTAGTTAGGATGTAGCAGGAAACGGGACCAGGAACTGTCTCAATCTAACCCTTTCCTACAACTTCAGAAGAGGAGAAGCAAGATAAGGGAGATGTACCAGAGAGAAGAAGAAAATGGTGGTTGTGTTGCCATCACTACTGCCGGAGATATGGCCTCCCCATCCCTATCACATCTGCCTTGCAGTGCAGCCTTGCAGCACTTCGTTCCTATCCAATCCACATCTTATTTCCATGCATGAATGTCTAACACAAGGATAAGACCCTCTAGCCTCTACCAACGCTTGCCCAAGCTAGCATCACTAGCAGCAACTACGCAATTATGTCCTTGCCCCCAACCTCTAAAACCTCTCACCAACGTGTTCTTCCTCCCATCTTATCCTCATGAAGGGTCAAAGTGCCAACCAACGATTCTCTTCCATCTTTTCCATAATTGGTGAGCTAATCTTCTAATGTTTTGCCCCCAACAATTGATTCCTCACAAAATTTATGTCCCTGTTTTGCCTCCTGCTCACCCTTATTCATGTGGAGCTAGCAACTTAAATTGGGCATGGAACAATCATAAGTGCCATTAGTTACTGTTTCTACGTATAGTTTTGCTTCTAAATTTTCCTATGTGATTACTTTACCTCAGCTCATTGATTTCAGGCGCTCTTGAAAATTATAACAAGTGGATATAGAATGAGCTACATGTGATATTTCAGTTTTTGTTCTTTCAATTGTTTTCCCCTTACCTCTAATTTGTTTCTTTATGTCACACCCTGATTTTCATGGCACTACTTAAGATGATAAATCATGATAAAGTGTGGTTTGACAAAAACTTTTGCATTATTTGACTTTTTATTTGAATTGCTTCTCTCTCTGTGTTTTTCTAGTGCTCTTAAAAGTCAACATAGCTTCACCTTCTATACTTCATCTACTTGCTCCAAACTTATGTCCAATGATCACGCCATGTGTATAGTATTTTCTTACAAAAATAATTTGGCCAAAAAGTATTTTCTAAAAGTAGTTTTCCAAAAACCGTTGAATTGAGATTTGCACAGCAAGTACTTGATTTGAGGTATGAAAAATCTGTCAAAAGTTATATTTGAAACCTATTAGATATAGGATACCCAGAAACCACAAAAATATAATTTTATAAGTTATTTTCCTATTTTATTTAAAAGCTTTTTATTAAGGTCAGAAATGGTCTTTAATAGGGAAAAATTATTTTATTGTTTTAAAAATATTTGAAAAAAAATCAGGGAAACTCAGTGGGCATATATTTCCCATATATAAGAGTTTCAACACATGGTCATGTTCAAAATATTGGTCAAATCCCTCAAAAACCCTTCCTGGATATTTCAAGCTTTTGAAATATTTACAAAGGAAATATTCTCCAAAATTTCCGAGAAAATTCTAGCATGTCACATATGACATGTTTGATGATTTTGGCAAGTATCATGTCATGGAGAATAGTATAACCCCATGAAATCCCCTCAAAACCATTTCTGTCCATTTTGAAGTTTGAGCAACCTTACATTGCCAAACATGTCCAAATGTTCTCAAACCTTGTGAACATACTCAAATGGTCTAATAATTCATCCAGACGAAATGGCACAAGTTGGAGAAAATGTTATATTGATCAAAGTGCCCCAAAACCCTTTCTGTCCAGAACCAAATTTGAACAACTCTACATTGCCAAGTGTGTCCTTTTAATCTGAATTCTTGTGGACATGTTCAAATCCCCAAATGATGACACTACACCAAGTGGTGCATCAAGGAGAATGGTTTTGCATGACTAGATCTTGGAAAACCCATTTCTGTTGATTTCTAGGGTTTACCAAAGTTACATTGGCTACTTTGCCCAAATGAGCTCAAACTTGGGGAACATCTTACTTCTATGTGCCATTCCATCCTGTTAATTCTCATGGCAAGTGGAATTAATTTTCTTGCCCAAACCAACAACAAACACCTTCTGCCATTTTACCAAAATCATCATTTTGACCTCTTCCACTAATCTCCTTGAGCTCAACTTTTTACCACATCTCCTCCTAGTCTTCTCCTATCTCCAGTAACTCTTCCCTAGCCTCATCTCAATGATTGAGGGGTGAAACACCCCCATTTACCCTTCTGGACAACAACATTCTTCTCCTTTCTCACCTCCCTCCTCATTCCAGTGGCCCTCCATGGCATCCAATGCTTCCTCCCCTTTCTTTACTCCCTCCTAGAGCTACCAGACATTAGTGGCCGCGCCCACAAGGCATATAAAATGCCATGGCATGCCATTTGGGCACTCTGGAGCATGCTACAGTGCGCTCCTGCACTGTAGCCGCCCCCTGCCAAGCACCTCCGGCCACCTCAGGCCTCCCTGGCGCGCCCGATGAGACGCCTCGGCGTCCGGGACACGGCACCTGGTCGGCCCCCTCCTCCCTCTCTCTCTCCTGCCCCTGCTCGCACGCGCACTGGCCGCCCGAGAGCTCCAGTGAGCGAGCTCACACGCGCGACATCTTTGACCCCTCCCCGCTCCCCCTCTTCCTTCCCCTAGCACTAGACCAGCCTCACAAACACCCCAAACACGGCGCCAGCTCCTCCCGAGCCTTGTGGCGACGCACAGAAGCCCGCCGGTGCACGGGTCCGCGGCACCTCGCCGTTCGCCTATTTAAGGGCCTCCCCGAGCCTCTCCCTCACCACCACTCGCTCCTAACCCCTCCAAATCGGCCCCCTATGCCCTCCACTCTCCTCCAGGACCACCCGAGCTCGAGATCAAGCTCGAGCTCCGCCGCTTCGGCTCGCCGGAGTTCACGAGGTATAGGCCTCCCTCGTTCCTCCTCTGCCTTGATCTGGAACCCCTGCAGCCCTCTGATCCTTTCCCCCTTCTTTCCCCTCTCTGTAGCTGCCGGAAACGGCCGGAGTCACCGCCTCCCGAAGCTCCTCCGCCGCAGCTCCTCGTCGCTGGCGAACCAAGCACCCCCGCCGGCCAAGTCCACCACTCACCAACGTGCGACAGTCTCCTGAATCCATCCCCGCACTCGCCGGAGCTCGTCGTGGCCTGCATCGTCGCCGGTGAGCACCGCGACCCCCCTTGTCCACGGGTTCGTGATGACAGGTGGGCCCCGCCTGTCATCCTCACCTCTCTCTCGCCCCCTCTCTCTCCAACTG
This sequence comes from Triticum aestivum, assembly GCF_018294505.1. NCBI lineage: Eukaryota > Viridiplantae > Streptophyta > Magnoliopsida > Poales > Poaceae > Triticum > Triticum aestivum. The sequence goes on along the minus strand of NC_057800.1, from coordinate 177,632,400 downwards.
GCAGCTGGGCCCCACCTGTCAGGTTCAAACCTGGCGCGTGCGCGCGCACCGGCTCGGCTGGGCTGCTGCCCTGTGTCTGTTCTGGCCCAGCAGGCACAGAGCCCTTTTCCCTTTTCTTTTCTGAACAATTTGTAAAATCCACACATAGTTCAAATTAACTCCAAATTGGATGATTCAAATTTCTAGTAGTTCCTAAAATCTTGCCCTATCACATGGTGCTTTTTGCACATTTTTCTAGCACATTTCCCTTCACACATATTAAATAAATCCTATTTTCTTATTTCTGTGATGTACTTTAGAAAATCACAGAGAGCTCAAATTTGATCCAAATGCCATGATTCAAATTCCTAGATGTTTCTAAGTTCATAACTTAGTTTATGAACATTTTTATTAATACTTTCTGCACCACATAAAATAATGAGCCATTTCTTCATATTTGTCAACAATGCAAATTCATAGGAAATTTATTTGAACTCGAAATCCAGTGAAACCAACTCCTAGATGCTTCTAAAATAATGTTTTATTAAATGGGTGCCTTTGCTCATTTTTCAAAAATATATTTTTGTACACTTCTTGCAAATCCATAAACCCCTTGATTCAATCATATCAAAATGTTTAGAAATATCCACTGACCCAATTCCAATGAAACCACTATGCTTAATTTTCCTATAACCAGAGATGTCCTAGAAAAGTCAAATCAATATTTTTGGAGCACTTTTATTTCTGCCTTGTTGTGTTGCTTATTATGGTTGCTTTCAACGATAGTTGACGAAGTAGACGAAATGCTCGGAGTTGGGCCAGAGATATTTGAAGACCTCGAAGACTTTGTTAAAACAGGCAAGCGGCCCTTTGACCATGATGAACCATTTTACATCATCATGGCATTTTTCGTTGCTTCACTGAGTGCATGATATACCTTGAATGGCAACCTTGCTAAGCTTGCCTCCGTTGCATACTCCATTGATACTTGCATTTTTCATGACTCTACCCTTGCTTAGAGTTTGTTGGTGGGTTGTAGAAATATGCTATAGTAAATGGCTACGCAAAGTGGGTCAGGGTTATGCATGGAAATAAACAAGTGTGGTTTGACATACATACAAATAGCCCAGTGGATGCCACTAATGCCCCTGGGAGATGATGATGAACTAGGTCACTACTTGGTGGAGAGGTAGTGTTCTGAGGCTCAATAAAAGTGGCGTTTACAGAGACGGATTAGATTTAAGATTTGTCGACTGTCCCAACCTTACATGCGCAACCACTCTACCCTTGTATGGGAAAGGGCATTATTGATTACCTAGGCCGATACTAGCTTGGAGCCCGCATTACTAGTGACGGGGGAGAGTTGGTGCTCTCTCTCGGGACGGGGTCGTGCCAGGTAGGGCGGCCAAGAACATTTTTATGGGGCATCGGACACACCGTTGGTACCCCGTGCCAGTGGTATGTGATGAATATGGGAGCAAGGCTCCACAATTTTAAGTTGTGAAAGGTTGGGCACGGGGGTTACTACCAATCGAGTGGACTCCATGTTAGTGTCGTCTAGGGAAAGATAGTGATCGGGTGCTTACCCCGGGTACTTGAAGTACCGTGGGTCGTGGATGACACGGAAGTTCCCCGGATCTTGTGGGTAAAGTGTGCAACCTCTGCAGAGTGTAAAAAACTATTCGAATAGCCGTGTCCACGGTCAAGGACAGTTGGGTGGTGCTGCTTAGACTACGTCCATATGTTTCTGACAAACAACACGGTTTGGTAAATCTGTTGACGTGATTCATGAGGAAGTCACAATGAGCTTGAGTATGAGTTGTTCACAACTCTATCCCGATGTTGATGTCTGTAACCTCCTGATACTTGTTGCAGACGCATTCATATCCTTGATAAATGTTGATCATACTTGCATGAGAAAAACTAGCTTTCCGCAAAAATGCCAAATTAGCAGTAGTGCCTTGCATAATTATTCTGTTATCACCCTTGGGTCGCTTGCGAGTACATTCAAAGTACTCATTGGCTTGCCACTGGTTATTTTGTTGGCCAGGCATGAAAGAACATAATATGAAGAAGAGTACCTCGGTGACGAACATGCGAGGTAGGACGCTTCCCAGTCAGAATGCCTGTAGGGTTAAGGCAGATGGCATGGGTCCAAGTTATCGACGAAGATTTTCGCTGCGATGTTATACTCAAGACTTGACCATAATGGTCCTACTTGTGTAATATGGTATGTATGGATGTAAGACTCTTGTTATTCAGCTTCTGTGTGTTTAGTGAGTATTGATCTTTGGGATCACTGTACACGTGCATTCGGTGATCTCGACTTATGAGTCGGGGTCCCCACAGAGCTGGTATCAGAGCCATCCTGACTGTAGGAAGCCTTAGTTAGCATGGTCGTTAGTTAGGGTAAAACTATTTCCAAAACTACTACTAGTTTTCAAAACTATCTATACTTCTCTTCCCTTCTCAGTTTTTTGAAAACTAAGGTATACTTTCCTTATTGATCTCTTCCCCTTCAAAACCTTTGGTCGCTAGAACCCTTATGCCTCTAACCACTGGATTCCTTGTAATCCTCGTGGATAATCTAGAAGGAAGATGCCTTGCCAGACATTCACCCACATCTCCTGAACAGAAGATTGGCGACATCACAACAAGATGATACCAACAGAAGATACATCCTCGAGGAATGAGGACCTGAAGACCCAGGAGATGGTGACACCCTTGACACTGCCCCAAGATGATGCAACCTTAGCCTACGATCATCAGGGCATAGAATATGCAAGATCATGATATGCATCGCTAATAGAGCAACCATGTGCTTACCGATGTTGTATCGGCAACCACTGGTGGATGAGAACCTCGCCATTTGGTCCGCCTCACTATAGTGAGCAGGAAAACGGTTCTCTTCATCCCCCGCTCTTGGTGTCGATGTTGTCATCAACGTAACCGACATGTTGGATCTCTACTATGCCTTGTTAATATCATTGCATAAAAGATTACCTACCTGGTACCATCGACGCCTTAGAAGACAAAACGGGATCGTCATGAATAAGAAGACAACAGAAGACCGAGTCAATGCCTGCTACGAGGAGCCACCTTCACCCCATCACTTCAACAGGCAAGAAGTTGTTGAAGAATCTTCAGGCTCAACCTGGATCGTTTCATCGAACAACTACAAGAGACGTAGCAACTCCTGAGAAAACCCAGAAGACTGCACGAGGCTCAAGGCACGATTACTGAGTCCGAGAACCCCTAGGGTAGGATGAGTCGTGTACCCCCTATGCGCAATCGAGTCCGTATGATGGTTCGAATAGAACCATGACTGGGTGTTGCTTGTTTTTATTTGATTGTGTTTTGATATAAGTCGCACTTTTGCCCTAGGCAACAAGTACGCGACTATATCACCTTCCTTGTTTTCCTTTGTTTGGCCCTTTTTGGCACCCATTTGGTTGCACTTGCACTATAGAACCCCCTTTAGGCATTCCCCTCCTCTATGCTACTTTTCCCTATCATCTCTCTCCTCAACTGAAGGCCAGCAAGACAAGATACACCAAGGATTCTACCTCGGCGACCAACTAGCACTGAAGAACTTTTCTATAGCCTCCTCGACCAAGTAAAACCCCGTGGAGTTGTGTTTAACCCTCCAGACTAGAAACCCATTCCTAGACCTTTCGAGACTTCACAAGATACCCCAACTCGAGTCCTTAACCATGTGCTTAACCCACAGAATTGCAAGAGAACCAATTAAGCCTATGTAAACCTTGCACAACACTGGGATCATTATGGAACTAGTGGACATAGTGAGCAAGCACATTGTCATCCTAATATAGCACAAAAGTTGATGCTTTCGGTGGTATAAGGTTATTTGTTTAAAGGACTAGATAGAAAAACTGGCATCTCAGGAACCGTGCTTCAGGATAAGGTGACAAACATTCGCTCGCACAATAGATCCCTGAGACCCTTACGCCTTACCAAGCCACAACATGGTCGGATCCTGACCTTGGGCTTTGGCTCTAGATCGATAAGACCTTGGCCAATGCTCAACCGTGACCATCACCAATGCCTCAGCCCACTTTACGTACCCCATAGACTTCATGGAGTGCTTGGACAAGTTAGTTGTCATCCTTCCTTGATGACATACTTCTCTACCCGAAGATGGAAGAAGAGCCATTCAGCTAGTCAAGGAACATTTGAAGACCGCCATGTCAAGGAGGAAGACCTATACTAACCACCATCGTCAAGAAGTGAACTTACTCGTCGGAGACCATCCGTATCTGCAAACCACTCCTCTCAGAAGGACCAATCATTTCCATGTTAAAGGGAAGCTCACTCCAAGATTTACCGGCCCCCTCTGAGATCACTACGAGACGAAGAGAAGACAGTTACCAGATGGAGCTACTACTTGAGTTACCCACTGTGTGTAATGTTTCCACATGACACAACTCCGGAAGTGTTTTCGACTTCCTAACTAGCCCGATCCCTACCGGGGCATCAATCACCGAACCATTGACCCCCAGCCCAACCTGACCTAACGCGAGGGACCCCTTAGCAACCTGGATCAAGCAAGAACGTCATACACGAAGCCACACCATCAAGTACTTGAAGGTTCAATGGAGCACCACTCGGAAGCACAAGCGGTATAAGGACAAGAAGACTACCCTGGATCCAGTTTTCGTATTCCTTCCCACGCCTAGTTTGGGAATCTCGGGGACGAGATTCTTGTAAGGGGGGTAGGTCTGTCACACCCTGATTTTCATGGCACAACACTTAAGATGATAAATCATGATAAAGTGTGGTTTGACAAAAACTTTTGCATTATTTGACTTTTTATTTGAATTGGTTTTCTCTCTGTGTTTTTCTAGTGCTCTTAAAAGTCAACATAGCTTCACCTTCTATACTTCATCTCCTTGGTGCAAACTTCTGCCCAATGATCATGCCATGTGTATAGTGCAATATAGTATTTTCTTACAAAAATAATTTGGCCAAAAAGTATTTTCTAAAAGTAGTTTTCCAAAAACCCTTGAATTGAGATTTGCACTGCAAGTACTTAATTTGAGGTATGAAAAATCTCTGAAAAGGTATATTTGAAACCTATTAGATATAGGATACCCAGAAACCACAAAAATATAATTTTAAAAGTTATTTTCCTATTTTATTTAAAAGCTTTTTCTTAAGGCCAGAAATGGTCTTTAATAGGGAAAAATTATTTTATTGTTTTAAAAATATTTGAAAAAAATCAGGGAAACTCAGTGGGCATATATTTCCCATATATAAGAGTTTCAACACATGGTCATGTTCAAAATATTGGTCGAATCCCTCAAAAACCCTTCCTGGATATTTCAAGCTTTTGAAATATTTACAAAGGAAATATTCTCCAAAATTTCCAAGAAAATTCTAGCATGTCACATATGACATGTTTGATGATTTTGGAAAGTATCACGTCATGGAGAATAGTATAACCCCATGAAATCCCCTCAAAACCATTTCTGTCCATTTTGAAGTTTGAGCAACCTTACATTGCCAAACATGTCCAAATGTTCTCAAACCTTGTGAACATACTCAAATGGTCTAATAATTCATCCAGACGAAATGGCACAAGTTGGAGAAAATGTTATATTGATCAAAGTGCCCCAAAACCCTTTCTGTCCAGAACCAAATTTGAACAACTCTACATTGCCAAGTGTGTCCTTTTAATCTGAATTTTTGTGGACATGTTCAAATCCCAAAATGATGACACTACACCAAGTGGTGCATCAAGGAGAATGGTTTTGCATGACTAGATCTTGGAAAACCCATTTCTGTTGATTTCTAGGGTTTACCAAAGTTACATTGGCTACTTTGCCCTAATGAGCTCAAACTTGGTGGAACATCCTACTTCTATGTGCCATTCCATCCTGTTAATTCTCATGGCAAGTGGAATTAATTTTCTTGCCCAAACCAACAACAAACACCTTCTGCCATTTTACCAAAATCATCATTTTGACCTCTTCCACTAATCTCCTTGAGCTCAACTTTTTACCACATATCCTCCTAGTCTTCTCCTATCTCCAGTAACTCTTCCCTAGCCTCAGCTCAATGATTGAGGGGTGAAACACCCCCATTTACACTTCTGGACAGCAGCATTCTTCTCCTTTCTCACCTCCCTCCTCATTCCAGTGGCCCTCCATGGCATCCAATGCTTCCTCCCCTTTCTTTACTCCCTCCTAGAGCTACCAGACATTAGTGGCCGCGCCCACAAGGCATATAAAATGCCATGGCATGCCATTTGGGCGCTCTGGAGCGTGCTACAGTGCGCTCCCGCACTGTAGCCGCCCCCTGCCAAGCACCTCCGGCCACCTCGGGCCTCCCTAGCGCGCCCGACGAGACGGCTCGGCGTCCAGGACATGGCAGCTGGTCGGCCCCCTCCTCCCTCTCTCTCTCCTGGCCCTGCTCGCAGGCACACCTGCCGCCCGAGAGCTCCAGTGAGCGAGCTCACACGCGTGACATATCTGACCCCTCCCCGCTCCCCCTCTTCCTTCCCCTAGCACTGGACCAGCCTCACAAACACCCCAGACACGGCGCCAGCTCCTCCCGAGCCCTGTGGCGACGCATAGAAGCCCGCCGGCGCACGGGTCCACGGCACCTCGCTGTTCGCCTATTTAAGGGCCTCCCCGAGCCTCTCCCTCACCACCACTCGCTCCTAACCCCTCCAAATCGGCCCCTTGTGCCCTCCACTCTCCTCCAGGACCACCCGAGCTCGAGATCAAGCTCGAGCTCCGCCGCTTCGGCTCGCCGGAGTTCGCGAGGTATTGGCCTTCCCCGTTCCTCCTCTGCCTCGATCTGGAACCCCTGCAGGCCATTGATCCTTTCCCCCTTCTTTCCCCTCTCTGTAGCTGCCGGAAACGGCCGGAGTCACCGCCTCCCGAAGCTTCTCCGCCGCAGCTCCTCATCGCCGGTGAACAAGGCACCCCCGCCGGCCAAGTCCACCACCCACCGACGTGCGGCAGTCTCCTGAAGCCATCCCCGCACTCGTCGGAGCTCGCCATGGCTTGCATCGTCGCCGGTGAGCACCGTGATCCCCCTTGTCCATGGGTTAGTGATGACAGGTGGGCCCCGCCTGTCATCCTCACCTCTCTCTCGCCCCCTCTCTCCCACTGGCAGCTGGGCCCCGCCCGTCAGGTTCAAACCTGGCGCGCGCGTGCCGGCTCGGCGGGGCCGCGTCGCTGGCTGGGCCGCTGCCCTGCGGCTGTTCTGGCCCAGCAGGCACAGAGTCCTTTTCCCTTTTCTTTTCTGAACAATTTGTAAAATCCATACATAGTTCAAATTAACTCCAAATTGGATGATTCAAATTTCTAGTAGTTCCTAAAATCATGCCCTATCACATGGTGCTTTTTGCACATTTTTCTAGCACATTTCCCTTCACACATATTAAATAAATCCTATTTTCTTATTTCTGTGGTGTAGTTTAGAAAATCACAGAGAGCTCAAATTTGATCCAAATGCCATGATTCAAATTCCTAGATGTTTCTAAGTTCATAACTTAGTTTATGAACATTTTCTTTAATACTTTCTGCACCACATAAAATAATGAGCCATTTCTTCATATTTGTCAACACTGCAAATTCATAGGAAATTCATTTGAACTCCAAATCCAGTGAAACCAACTCCTAGATGCTTCTAAAATCATGTTTTGTTAAATGGGTGCCTTTGCTCATTTTTCAAAAATATGTTTTTGTACACTTCTTGCAAATCCATAAACCCCTTGATTCAATCATATCAAAATGTTTAGAAATATCCACTGACCCAATTCCAATGAAACCACTATGGTTAATTTTCCTATAACCAGAGATGTCCTAGAAAAGTCAAATCAATATTTTTGGAGCAATTTTATTTATGCCTTGTTGTGTTGCTTATTATGGTTGCTTTCAACGATAGTTGACGAAGTAGACGAAATGCTCGGAGTTGGACCAGATATATTTGAAGACCTCGAAGACTTTGTTAAAACAGGCAAGCAGCCCTTTGACCATGATGAACCATTTTACATCATGATGGCATTTTTCGTTGCTTCACTGAGTGCATGATATACCTTGAATGGCAACCTTGCTAGGCTTGCCTCCGTTGCATACTCCATTGATACTTGCATTTTTCATGACTCTACCCTTGCTTAGAGTTGTGTTGGTGGGTTGTAGAAATATGCTAGAGTAAATGGCTACGCAAAGTGGGTCAGGGTTATGCATGGAAAGAAACAAGTGTGGTTTGACATACTTGCAAACAGCCCAGTGGGTGCCACTAATGCCCCTGGGAGATGATGATGAACAAGGTCACTACTTGGTGGAGAGGTAGTGTTCCGAGGCTCGATAAAAGTGTTGTTTACACAGACGGATTAGATTTAAGATTTGTCGACTGTCCCAACCTTACATGCGCAACCACTCTACCCTTGTATGGGAAAGGGCATTATTGATTACCTAGGCCGATACTAGCTTGGAGCCCGCATTACTAGTGACGGGGGGGAGTTGGTGCTCTCTCTCGGGATGGGGTCATGCCAGGTAGGGCGGCCAAGAACATTTTTATGGGGCACAGGACACACCGTTGGTACCCCGTGCCAGTGGTATGTGATGAATATGGGAGCAAGGCTCCACAATTTTAAGTTGTGAAAGGTTGGGCACGGGGGTTACTACCAATCGAGTGGACTCCATGTTAGTGTCGTCTAGGGAAAGATAGTGATCGGGTGCTTACCCCGGGTACTTGAAGTACCGCGGGTCGTGGATGACACGGAAGTTCCCCCGATCTTGTGGGTAAAGTGTGCAAGCTCTGCAGAGTGTAAAACTATTCGAATAGCCGTGTCCACGGTCAAGGACAGTTGGGTGGTGCTGCTTAGACTACGTCCATATGTTTCTGACAAACAACATGGTTTGGTAAATCTGTTGACGTGATTCGTGAGGAAGTCACGATAAGCTTGAGTATGAGTTGCTCACAAGTCTATCCCGATGTTGATGTCTGTAACCTCCTGATACTTGTTGCAGACGCATTCATATCCTTGATAAATGTTGATCATATTTGCATGAGAAAAACTAGCTTTCCGCAAAAATGCCAAATTAGCAGTAGTGCCTTGCATAATTATTCTATTATCACCCTTGGGTCGCTTGCGAGTACATTCAAAGTACTCATTAGCTTGCCACTGGTTATTTTATTGGCCAGGCATGAAAGAACATAATATGAAGAAGAGTACCTCGGTGACGAACATGCGAGCTAGGACGCTTCCCAGTCAGAATGCCTGTAGGGTTAAGGCAGATGGCATGGGTCCAAGTTATCGACAAAGATTTCCGCTGCGATGTTATACTCAAGACTTGACCATAATGGTCCTACTTGTGTAATACGGTATGTATGGATGTAAGACTCTTGTTATTCAGCTTCTGTGTGTTCAGTGAGCATTGATCTCTGGGATCACTGTACACGTGCATTCGGTGATCTCAACTTATGAGTCGGGGTCCCCACACTTTATTATATAGCTTCTTTTGTTTCCTTGGTGAACCACATGTGACCAGTATGCACACGCCTCATTGCATTGATATATTTGTAATAGGGAGATATTGAGCCTCTTGCATTGTAATAGGGAGATATTGTTTGATTGTACATGTGTTTTTTTGGAAATCTGTTGTATAATACACTAATGCTTTTCACAATTTTTGTTTTAGTGAGTAACTACTCCATATTTGGTAGCTTGATTGTCCACTTCTGACAATTGGATATTAGACGTCTAATTGTGCGCGTGCTCCAGACCATTCTATAAATCAGCTATGCCTAATATTTCTTTGAAATGACCACATGGTTATGTCCATGGAGCCACGTGCTACTTTCAAGTGCAGGGTAATAAGCCGGTACATAACAATACCCTTGATGTTGCATTCTATTTGGGAACTATGTGTGTCACATGGCTTGGTTAAGTATTCAGTATTACATAGGCATTGCCTTGGTTCTCAAAAATAGTTTAGATGTATGATCGTTTGCTTAAATTTGGCTAGAGTTGAAATGAAATCTCCTAGCTATAAGATAACAATAGTATACAGAGTGTTCTACACTAGATCAGATGGGGTGGTGATCTACTTTTCTTTTTGTTTATGCTTTCAGTTTGAATGCATCTTGCCATGTCTTATTGGAGAGAACATGTAGTCATGAGTTGATAACTCAAACTGTCCTGAATATGATGATGCTTTTTTTCTGTTGCTGCTTCTCCGGGTTTTGAGAATTTTATTCATGGATCAGGAAACTATAATTTGTGGCTTTCTAATTTTCAGGTAATTATGGAATCTTGTGTGATGCAGATTATTTAAAGATTTTCGAGTTGTTGGCAATGAGATTTCTTCTAAGACACCATAGAATGCATGACTAATGAATCATCCCAAGCATGAGTAGTACGGGAGTAATGTGATGCAAAGCTAATTAGTGCAGAGACCTCTGGACAATGGAGATGTTCCATTTTGTAATAGTTGATACTATTGCTTGTCATTAGTAAGATGTTGAATTCATCACGTAGTTATTATAATATATTGTTTGGATAGTTTTTAGTAGCAAATACAGGCTGATAGTTATTCATAATGAACAGCCAGATTTGATTCATCAAAGGTGTCTATTTTGCTATGCAGATTCTTATCTCAATGAGCCATGGATATTCAAAACATGTGCAGACATTTCTATGGTGCTCATTTAAATTTTACTTCTCTATGAGCCTGCTTTTCTCTACTGCAAGTTACTCATCACATATTGTTGTTGTTGTAGGTCACGAAGACAAAATGTTGATGCATGGCTCAAATGTTGATTGCAAGGTTAAGAATTGGAGCTACTACACGATAATTAGAATGCCAATTTATGATTAATGTTTCAAAAATTATTGTTGATTGCAAGGTCAAGAATTGGGCCACTACAAGATATACTTTCACCTCCTGTAATTATGGACAGCAATATATAAAATATCATCAATTGTTCATGCTATCTATCAAAGCTTTTAGTAGTTCCAATTATTTTTAATGTCCATTTGAAAATCCTTTTGTACAGGGTCGCCACCAACGCATATGAGGTGTTGTTGGGCTATAGCTTTATATGTTTCTACCTAACAACGCTTCTACACACCATTTACCAACGTATGCAGATACATTATTGTAGACCCTTCCAACGCCACCAACGGCAACGCATACAAATCCGTTGGTGTAGACATTAGCAACGCATATATGGACATACGACAACGCATTGATGCGTTGTTGAAGGGGGGTTCTTGTTGTAGTGATTACATCGAATAGATCTCCACAAGAGAGGGGGAGAACATTGTATTGAGATCCAAAAAGAGAGAATAAGCCATCTAGCTAATAACTATGGACCCATAGGTCTGAGGTAAACTACTCACACTTCATCGGAGGGGCTATGGTATTGATGTAGAAGCCCTCCGATATTGATGCCCCCACCGGTGGAGCTCCAGAACAGGCCCCAAGATGGGGTCTCGTGGATACAAAAAGTTACGGAGGTGGAATTAGGGTTTTGGCTCTGTTTCTGATCGTTTGGGGGTACGTAGGTATATATAGGAGGAAGGAGTATGTTGGTGGAGCAACAGGGGGCCCACGAGGGTGGAGGGCACGCCTGGGGGGGGGGGGGTAGGTGCGCCCCCTACCTCGTGGCCTCCTCTTTTGTCTCTTGACGTCGGGTCCAAGTCTCCTGGGTCTTGTTCGGTGAGAAAATCACGTTCCCGAAGGTTTCATTCCGTTTGGACTCCGTTTGATATTCCTTTTGTTCGAAACCCTAAAATAGGCAAAAAAACAGCAATTCTGGGTTGGGCTTCCGGTTAATAGGTTAGTCCCAAAAATAATATAAAAGTGGATAATAAAGCCCAATAATGTCCAAAGCAGTAGATAATATAGCATGGAGCAATCAAAAATTATAGATACGTTGGAGACGTATCAAGCATCCCCAAGCTTAATTCCTGCTCGTCCTCGAGTAGGTAAATGATAAAAACAGAATTTTTGATGCAGAGTGCTACTTGGCATAATTTTAATGTAATTCTTCTTAATTGTGGTATGAATATTCAGATCCGAAAGATTCAGGATAGTTGTTTAATATTAACATAAAATAATAATACTTCAAGCATACTAACAAAGCAATCATGTCTTCTCAAAATAACATGGCCAAAGAAAGTTATCCCTAAAAATTCATATAGTCTGGCTATGCTCCATCTTCACCACACGAAATATTTAAATCATGCACAACCCCGATGACAAGCCAAGCAATTGTTTCATACTTTTGGTGTTCTCAAAATTTTTCAATCTTCACGCAATACATGAGCGTGAGCCATGGATATAGCACTATAAGTGGAATAGAATGGTGGTTGTGGAGAAGACAAAAAAGGAGAAGATAGTCTCACATCAACTAAGCGTATCAATGGGATATGGAGATGCCCATCAATAGATATCAATGTGAGTGAGTAGGGATTTCCATGCAACGGATGCATCCAAGTTGCTTGCTCATGAAGACCTAGGGCAATTTGAGGAAGCCCATCATTGGAATATACAAGAAAAGTTCTATAATGAAAAATTCCCACTAGTATGTGAAAGTGATAACATAGGAGACTCTCTATCATGAATATCATGGTGCTAGTTTGAAGCACAAGTGTGGTAAAAGGATAGTAACATTGTCCCTTCTCTCTTTTTCTCTCATTTTTTTATTTGGGCCTTTTCTCTCTTTTTTATGGCCTCTTTTCTTTCTCTTTTTTTTTATTTTTCTTCTGGAGTCTCATTCGACTTGTGGGAGAATCATAGTCTCCATCATCCTTTCCTCACTGGGACAATGCTCTAATAATGATGAGCATCACACTTTTATTTTTCATACAACTCAACAATTACAACTTGATACTTAGAACAAAATATGACTCTATGTGAATGCCTCCGGCGGTGTACCGGGATGTGCAATGAATCAAGAGTGACATGTATGAAAGAATTATGAATGGTGGTTTTGCCACAAATACGATGTCAACTACATGATCATGCTAAGCAATATGACAATGATGGAGTGTGTCATAATAAACGGAACGCTGGAAAGTTGCATGGCAATATATCTCGGAATGGCTATGGAAATGCCATAATAAGTAGGTATGGTGGCTGTTTTGAGGAAGGTATACGGGAGGTGTATGATACCGGCGAAAGGTGCGCGGTATTAGAGAGGCTAGCAAAGGTGGAAGGGTGAGAAAAGTGTGTATAATCCATGGACTCAACATTAGTTATAAAGAACTCATATACTTATTGCAAAAATCTACAAGTTATCAAAGCAAAGTATTACGCGCATTCTCCTAGGGGGATAGATTGGTAGGAAAAGACCATCGCTCGTCCCCGACCGCCACTCATAAGGAAGACAATCAAAAAATAAATCATGCTCCGACTTCATCACATAACGGTTCACCATACGTGCATGCTACGGGAATCACAAAATTTAACACAAGTATTTCTCAAATTCACAACTACTCAACTAGCATAACTCTAATATCACCATCTTCATATCTCAAAACAATTATCAAGCATCAAACTTCCCATAGTATTCAACACACGCATAAGAGAATTTTATTATTAATCTTGTATACCTAGCATATAAGGATTTTTAAGCAAATTACAATGCTATTTAAGATTCTCAAATATAATCTAAGTGAAGCATGAGAGATCAATATTTTCTATAAAACAAATCCACCATCGTGCTCTAAAAGATATAAGTGAAGTACTAGAGCAAAACTATATAACTCAAAAGATATAAGCGAACCACGTAGAGTATTCTAACAAATTCCAAATCATGTATGGATCTCTCAAAAGGTGTGTACAGCAAGGATGATTGTGTTAAACTAAAAAGTAAAGACTCAAATCATACAAGACGCTCCAAGCAAAACACATATCATGTGGCGAATAAAAATATAGCTCCAAGTAAAGTTACAGATAGAAGTAGACGAAAGAGGGGATGCCTTCCGGGGCATCCCCAAGCTTTGGCTTTCAGGTGTCCTTAGATTATCTTGGGGGTGCCATGGGCATCCCCAAGCTTAGGCTCTTTCCACTCCTTGTTCCATAATCCATCAAATCTTTACCCAAAACTTGAAAACTTCACAACACAAAACTCAAAGTAGAAAAACTCGTGAGCTCCGTTAGTGAAAGAAAACAAAAGACCACTTCAAGGTACTTTAATGAACTCATTATTTATTTATATTGGAGTTAAACCTACTGTATTCCAACTTCTCTATGGTTTATAAACTATTTTACTAGCCATAGATTCATCAAAATAAGCAAACAGCACACGAAAAACAGAATCTGTCAAAAACAGAACAGTCTCTAGTAATCTGTATCTAGAGCAAGATATGGAAACCCAAAAATTATAAAATAAATTTCTGGACGTGTGGAATTTATCTATTAATCATCTTCAAAAATAATTAACTAAATAGCACTTTCCAAATAAAAATGGCATCAGTTCTCGTGAGCGCTAAAGTTTTTGTTTTTTACAGCAAGATTAACAAGACTTTCCCCAAGTCTTCCCAACGGTTCTACTTGGCACAAACACTAATTAAACACAAAAAACACAACCTAAACACAGGATAAATAAATTATTTATTACTAAACATGAGTAAAAATCAAGGAATAAAAATAAAATTGGGTTGCCTCCCAACAAGCGCTATCATTTAACGCCCCTAGCTAGGCATAAAAAGCAAGGATAAATCTAGGTATTGCCATCTTTGGTAGGCAATCCATAAGTGGATATCATAATAGATTCATAAGGTAATTTAATTTTATTTCTAGGAAAGTGTTCCATGCCTTTCCTTAACGGAAATTGGAATCTAATATTTCCTTCCTTCATATCAATAATTGCACCAATCGTTCTAAGGAAAGGTCTACCAAGAATAATAGGACATGAAGGATTGCAATCTATTTCAAGAACAATAAAATCTACGGGCACATAATTCCTATTTGCAACAATAAGAACATCATTAATTGTTCCCATAGGTTTATTAATAGTGGAATCCGGGAGGTGCAAGTTTAGAGAGCAATCATCAAAATCACGGAAACCTAACAAATCACACAAATTCTTTGGATCGTGGAAACACTAGCACCCAAATCACACAAAGCACAACATTCATGTTCTTTAATTTTAATTTTAATAGTAGATTCCCACTCATCATAAAGTTTTCTAGGGATAGAGACTTATAATTCAAGTTTTTCCTCATAAGATTGCATCAAGGCATCAACGATATGTTTAGTGAACACTTTATTTTGACTATAAGCGTGAGGAGAATTTAGCACAGATTGCAACAAGGAAATACAATCAATCAAAGAGCAATTTTCATAATTAAATTCCTTGAAATCCAAAATAGTGGGTTTAGCAACATCTAGGGTTTTAATTTCTTCGATCCCACTTTCATCAATTTTAGCATCAAGATCTAAAAACTCCGAATTCTTGGAATGCCTTATAGGTAAAGGTGGATCATAATCAGTCCCATCATTATTAAGATTTATATTGCAAAACAAAGATTTAATAGGGGACACATCAATAACTTTTAGATCTTCATCTTTATTTTCGTAGGAACTAGAGGAACACGCTCTTATAAAGTCATCTTTTTAGCACGCATCCTAGCGGTTCTTTCTTTGCACTCATCAATGGAAATTCTCATGGCTTTGGGAGACTCATTGATATCATGCTTAGGTGGAATAGATCTAAGTTTCAAAGAATCAACATCAAGATAAATTCTATCAACGTTACTAGCCAACTCATCAATCTTACGCAATTTTTCTTCAATCAAAGCATTAAAATTCTTTTGCAAAGTAATAAATTCTTTAATGTTAGATTCAAATCAGAGGGCATCTTATTATAATTTACATAAGAATTGTTGTAGGAATTACCATAATTATTAGAGGGATTACTAGGATAAGGCCTAGGATTAAAATTTCCTCTATACGCGTTGTTACCAAAATTGTTCCTACCAACAAAATTCACATTCATAGATTCATTATTATTCTCAATCAAAGTAGACAAGGGCATATCGTTAGGATCAAAATAAACACTTTTACTAGCAAATAATTTCATAAGTTCATCCATCTTTCCACTCAAGGCATTAATTTCTTCTATCGCATGCACCGTTTTATTAGTGGATCTTTCAGTATGCCATTGAGAATAATTAACCATAATATTATCTAGGAGTTTAGTAGCTTCAATCTAATTTCCATAAAAGTGCCTCCCGCGGCCGAATCTAAAAGATTTCTAGAAGAAAAATTCAATCCGGCATACAAAATTTGTATAATCATCCATAGATTCAAACCTTGAGTAGGGCAATTATGTATCATTACTTTCATCCTCTCCCAATCTTATGCAACATGTTCATGATCAAGTTGCTTAAAATTCATAATATCGTTTCTAAGGGAGATGATCTTAGCGGGAGGAAAATACTTAGAGATAAAAGCATCTTTGCACTTATTCCATGAATCAATACTATTCTTAGGCAAAGAAGAAAACCAAGCTTTAGCACGATCCCTAAGAGAAAAAGGAAATAGCTTCAATGTAACAATATTGTTATCCACATCTTTCTTCTTTTGCATATCACACAAATCAACAAAGCTATTTAGATGGGTAGCGGCATCTTCACTAGGAAGGCCGGAAAACGGATCTTTCATGACAAGATTCAGCAAAGCAGTATTAATTTCACAAGATTCAGCATTGGTAAGAGGAGCAATCGGAGTTCTAACAAAATCATTGTTGTTGGTATTGGTAAAGTCACACAATTTAGTATTATCTTGAGCCATCGTCACAAGCAAGCAAACTAACACACAAGCAAACAAAAGGCAAGCGGGCAAAAAGAGGCAAATAGAGAAAGAGAGGGAGGATAGAGAGAGAGAGAGAGGGCGAATAAAATGGCAAGGGTGAAGTGGGGGAGAGGAAAATGAGAGGCAAATGGAAAATAATGTAATGCAGGAGATAGGGATTGTGATGGGTACTTGGTATATTGACTTTTGCGTAGACTCCCCGGCAACGGCACCAGAAATCCTTCTTCCTACCTCTTGAGCACTGCGTTGGTTTTCCCCGAAGAGAAAGGGATGATGCAGCAAACTAGCATAAGTATTTCCCTCAGTTTTTGAGAACCAAGGTATCAATCCAGTAGGAGGCTACGCACGAGTCCCTCATACCTGCACAAAACAAATAAATCCTCGCAACCAACGCGATAAGGGGTTGTCAATCCCTACACGACCACTTACAAGAGTGAGATCTGATAGATATGATAAGATAATATTTTTGGTATTTTTATGATAAAGATGCAAAGTAAAATAAAAGCAAAGTAAAAATCAAAGGAAATTACTAAGTATTGGAAGATTAATATGATGAAGATAGACCCGGGGGCCATAGGTTTCACTAGTGGCATCTCTCAAGAGCATAAGTATTCTACGGTGGGTGAACGAATTACTATTGAGCAATTGACAGAATTGAGCATAGTTATGAGAATATCTATGTATGATCATGTATATAGGCATCATGTCCGAGACAAGTAGACCGACTCCTGCCTGCATCTACTACTATTACTCCACTCATCGACTGCTATCTAGCATGCATCTTAGAGTATTAAGGTAATGAAAACAGAGTAACGCCTTAAGCAAGATGACATGATGTAGAGGGATAAACTCATGCAATATGATGAAAACCCCATCTTGTTATCCTCGATGGCAACAATACAATACGTGCCTTGTTGCCCATACTGTCACTAGGAAAGGACACCGCAAGATTGAACCCAAAGCTAAGCACTTCTCCCATTGCAAGAAAGATCAATCTAGTAGGCCAAACCAAACTGATAATTCAAAGAGATTTGCAAAGATAACCAATCATACATAAAATAATTCAGAGAAGATTCAAATATTAATCATAGATAGACTTGATCATAAACCCACAATTCATCGGTCACAACAAACACACCGCAAAAAGAAGATTACATCGAATAGATCTCCACAAGAGAGGGGGAGAACATTGTATTGAGATCCAAAAAGAGAGAAGAAGCCATCTAGCTGATAACTATGGACCCGTAGGTCTGAGGTAAACTACTCACACTTCATCGGAGGGGCTATGGTATTGATGTAGAATCCCTCCGTGATCAATGCCCCCTCCGGTGGAGCTCCGAAACAGGACCCAAGATGGGATTTCGTGGATACAAAAAGTTACGGCGGTGGAATTAGGGTTTTGGCTCCATTTCTGATCATTTGGGGGTACGTAGGTATATATAGGAGGAAGAAGTACGTCGGTGGAGCAACACAGGGCCCACGAGGGTGGAGGGCGTGCTTGGGGCGCGGGGGGGGGGGGGGTAGGCGCGCCCCCTACCTCGTGGCCTCCTCTTTTGTGTCTTGACGTAGGGTCCAAGTCTCATGGGTCTTGTTCGGTGAGAAAATCACGTTCCCTAAGGTTTCTTTCCGTTTGGACTCCGTTTGATATTCCTTTTCTTCGAATCCCTAAAATAGCCAAAAAACAACAATTCTGGGCTGGGCCTCCGGTTAATAGGTTAGTCCCAAAAATAATATAAAAGTGGATAATAAAGCCCAATAATGTCCAAAACAGTAGATAATATAGCATGGAGCAATAAAAAAATATAGATAAGTTGGAGACGTATCAGGGCTCCCTCGCGGATAACTCCGCATGGGACGTCGAGGACAGTCCAGAGAGACGCCCCCGCACTAAGTCTCGGGCCGCATCGTAAGTACTAACACCTTATCTGCCCATGATGTTTCCCCTCTTTATTGTGCTAAGACGATTGATTATGTTATTGTAGTCCGGCCCACAACAGCCCTCCATGATCCTCGTCAGGAGGCTCGCTGGATTCCAAGGCGATGGCGAGCAACTCCCCGCCAGCCGCACACTCCCCCAAGAACAGGGATGATGCGGAGGCGCTGTCCCGAAGGACTGTTCCCGGCGGGGGAGAGGCTCGGGAGGCGCCCGAAGGCGTTACCCCCGTCGCCGGACACCAAGGGGAACCAATCCCCCAGAGACTGGCGGGAAGGGTCGTATACAATTCGGCCCTCAACCAGACTCAATTCCGGAGACCGAGGCGGCTCCGGAATCCAGCACGCACCCTCCTTCGAAAGAAGGGGGATGCCTGTTCCACCGGTGGCCCCTGTCCAACCAGGGGCACCGGACAATCTGCTGGGAGCGCTGCGAGGCGCTTCCATTATGGATGAGCACCGTGTCCTTATGGACACGGTGATTGAAAAAGTTCAGTCCGCCAAGAGCAGACAAACCAAGGCATGCGGCAACCTGCTGATAGGTTTTGAGGTAAGTGATGCAAATAGGAGAGAATCCCAATGTAGACAGTAGCCCCTGAGACACTGTCCGGTGTTCGGAAAGAAAAAAACCGGACAGAGGATCAATCTCCGACGTCAGGAAACTAACTAAATTTTTCTTAACTATAGGCATCGTTGCTGGCCACGGCCTCACATATTGCCGAAGTCTTCGGACTGAAGCAAAAACTAGCCAAGGCTGAGGAGGAGCTGAGCCAAGTGAAACGACAACTCGAGAAGAAGCAAGGTAAGCAATAATCTGCTATATATTCGAAAAGAAGAAAATGATATGCGATGACCAAAATGCCATGATTTGTATAGAAGCGGCGACCGAGGTCGAGGCCCTGAGAAAGGCCCTGGCCGAAACCGAGGGGAAGGATGTCCAACAGCAAGCCTCTCGTAAGAAGCTCAAGGCCCGGGTCGGCGAGGTCCAGCAGGAGCTCCAGGACATGGTGAATAAGTGTGAAGCATTGGAGCGTGAGGCGTCGGCTCGAGAGGCCGAACTTACCAAAGCTCATCAGAGTGCGGAGGCCGCACGGAATGAGGCCCGGGACGCTCTCCAGGAGATCCAGGAGGTGAAGAAGATCGCAGCAGGTAAGGCGTTTAACATGCAAAGCAAGTATGCGGAGAGGAAGTACGTTTTACTAACCCGGATTCAGAGTTGCCGAGGGGCTTTTGTGGATCTGCCGCGCAGTGTATCCGATGCTGCAGAGTTCTTTCGAGCCAGGGAAGGGGATTCTCCGGAGAAGCTGTTCTGGTCGCAGTATGCTGTGCCAGAACATCCGGTGGCCTTTGCCGATCAACTGAAACAGTTAGTCGAGCTGCACGGGATGGCCGAAATGGCCATGAAGGATTTAATTATCCGACTATGGCTAGCCGAAGCTGTACCTAGCAGTTATTTTTTCCTCGTGAAGCGGGTGGTGGAGGCTTGTCCGCGGCTAGATATCGTCAAGCAATCAGTCTGCATCGAGGGTGCCCGCATGGCCTTCGCTCGTTGCAAGATGTGGTGGGCGATGATGGATGCCGTCGAGGTGGCCCGGGGGCCGCCTGAGGGCAAGGAGCACCGCACACCCGAGCGATATTTTGCGGATGTCCTGGATGGATCTTGACTTGTAGCAACGCAGTGCGCAAAGGATGTTATTATCGAATAAATACATTCATATTTTGCCTTGTATGATGAAAACAAATCCGCTTTGTAATATAATTGTTATTATGTTTTAATTGTATCCTCGTGTGCGGCCGTGATGTATGAAATCTGAGGGTTGGCTAGTCGTCGGCTTCTGCCCTCACGCAGGTAGTACGGAGGTGTTCGGGATGGTATCTAAACAATCTTGATCCAATTATATGGTCCTTGAAGCAGTTGTTTAGCGCAACGAACCAGGCAACCAGAGTATACGGCTTGAACACTCTCACTTAGCCATAGGAGTTTTATAATAAAACATAGGCGCAGCCCCTGGTATATGAACCAGGGTGCTGTCAGCATGTGATCGGAAGTACCGATCCTTCGCGAAATGAGGAAAAACCTCCAACGATTTGATACCTCCGAACAGCTGACCGGCTCTCGCCACATCATGACAGTCAGTTTTCGACTTTCCTAGTAAGGTGCTCATCCGGTTTAGACCAGGGCACAATCGTAGTAGTTCTCCCTTTACTACCCTAGACGATGTAGCAGAACATAGGGTAGCAAGCACAGGAGCCGGGCAACCCAACTATTGACCAAAGACATGATTCAGAGCCAATGCATATAATGCTAAATTCGGGGTGCTGAACTATACTTATAAGAAGTGTTCGGACTTTTGTTGCCGTAATGTGGGTGCTGTAAAGCCCCTGGAAAACATCAAAACATACCGAAGTGTATGGGTGCTACCTGATGGGGTTATCCACATGGAAACTGAAAAAATAAAGAAAAGAGAGAAAGAAAACAGAAAAGATGTAGAGGTAAAAAAGTTGGGGTCCTACAGCTCCAGCTACAAACTGTTTTCATTGTAATGTAATTAGTACGTTAAGGCGCATTGATACAAGTAGTGAAATAAGAAATAGGTTATTTAACATGCCAAAACCATGGAAGAGCTGCATATGGGTCCTGGAAGACAGGTAGAGTTATCATTAACGGAATCACCTAGAAAGTCCCCGTATGTTTGCGCTCCTCGCCATCTTGGTGGGTTTATCCTTCAAGAGGACCGATAACCAGACCACCCGATGGGGTCTGTGGGATTAAAACCTGAAATAAAACAAGCAAAATTGAAAGTATGTGTGTATCCGATGTCGGTTGAGCCGTGTCGTGGATCACAAGCTATCTATGCCTCCGTCGATGCCCATGGAATTTTGAGTGCATAGTTATGTATGCGTGGTACGCAGTCCAGCACTTGATTGGGACTGAGACGGAGGCCGGATTGCTAGTCGAGCTCCCGACGAGCCGAGCTCTCCTGCTGCAGAGTAGTCCAGACCCTCTTAAGGGTGTCCGAGGGCTCGGCAGCCGAATGAAGGTTCTGCTTGAGAAGGCCGCTTTGTACTTCTACTGCTAGGGCAACTGTGTGCTCTTCTATATGGAGAGAGCGTTCTGTATTGCCATTGACTGTTACGACACTGCATGGGCCAGGCATCTTGAGCTTGAGATAAGCATAGCGTGGCACTGCGTTGAATCGAGCAAACGCAGTTCGTCCGAGCAGTGCATGATAGCCGCTACGGAATGGGACGATATCGAAGACTAACTCCTCGCTTCGGAAGTTGTCCGGAGATCCGAAGACAACCTCTAATGTGATTGAGCCCGTACAACGGGCCTCTATGCCTGGAATGACTCCTTTAAAGGTGGTCTTTGTAGGCTTGATCCTTGACTGGTTAATGCCCATTTTCGCACTGTATCCTGATAGAGCAGATTGAGGCTACTACCGCCATCCATGAGGACATGAGTCAGGTGGAACCCATCAATTATTGGGTTTAAGACCAGTGCGGCTGAGCCTCCATGACAGATGTTGGTCAGGGGATCCCGGCGATCAAAGGTGGTCGGGCATGACGACCATGTATTGAATTTTGGGGCGATTGGCTCTATCGCGTAGACGTCCCTGAGCGCACGCTTGCGCTCCCTCTTGGGGATATGGGTAGCATATATCATGTTCACCATTTTGACCTGAGGGGGAAACTTCTTCTGCCCCCCTGTGTTCGGTTGTCGTGGCTCTTCGTCATCATACTCGCTTTGCGATCCCTTTTCCCTGTTTTTGGCGTTTAATTTGCCGGCCTGTTTGAAAACCCAGCACTCTCTATTTGTATGATTAGGAGGCTTGTCGGGGGTGCCGTGAATCTGGCACGGACGATCAAGTATGCGGTCCAAGCTGGATGGGCCCAAATTGTTCTTTTGGAACGGCTTCTTCCGCTGACCGGACTTATAGCCTCTGAATCCGGCGTTGACCGCCGTATCATCGGTGTTGTCACTGTTGTTTCAGCGCTTGTATCTATTGCGTCGAGACTTGTCTTTGTTGCTTTTAACTTCAGGGGTGCCGGCATCGCTTGCATTGTTTTTGCTACGGGCCAACCAACTGTCCTCGCTCGCACAAAAGCGGGTCATGAGTGCCGTGAGGGCCGCCATGGATTTTGGCTTTTCTTGGCCGAGGTGCCGAGCGAGCCATTCGTCGCGGATGCTATGCTTAAAAGCTGCTAGAGCTTCGGCGTTCGGATAGTCGACAATTTGGTTCTTTTTAGTTAAGAACCTTGTTCGGAATTTCCTGGCGGACTCTCCGGGCTGTTGAACTATATGGCTTAAGTCATCAGCGTCCGGAGATCGAACATATGTACCTTGGAAGTTATCGAGGAAAGCCTCTTCCATGTCCTCCCAGCTTCCGATGAAATTTTTAGGCAGACTGTTTAGCCAATGCCGAGCTGGCCCTTTGAGTTTTAGAGGGAGGTATTTTATGGCGTGGAGGTCATCTCCGCGGGCCATATGGATGTGGAGAATGAAGTCCTCGATCCACACCGCGGGGTCCGTGGTTCCACCGTATGATTCTATGTTCACGGGCTTGAATCCTTCGGGGAATTTGTGATCCAGGACCTCATCAGTGAAGTAATGAGGGTGTGCGGGGCCTCTATATCGAGCCGTATCATGACGCAGCTCTGATAGAGTCCGTCTGCGGTGTTCGGCCCCCGCATGACTGGGTTTGTCACGTCCGAATAGGTAGTCATGGTCGCGTGTCGAGGCGCATCCTCGTGATCCGTAGATTGATCTTGTATGTCCTACTTTATTGTTCAGTGTCTGCCGGAGGTCATATGTATGGCCGTGGGCTAATTTACCTCTGCTTGAGTGATGAGGCGGGGCGGGCTGGTGTTCGGCATGACTTGCCATTTTGTCCCGACCACATGGTGGTCGATTGGCCGTATTGTGCGATGGTGGTATGTACTCCGGCGCCTCCTCGTCGAACTGAGGTAGCAATTTGCACTTTGGGTAGATTTTGGTTGGGCACTTGAGGCCTTATTCTTCGGCTACTAGGACATCAGTCCATTTATCATTGAGCAGGTCTTGGTCAGCTTGAAGCTGCTGCTGCTTCTTTTGCAGGCTCCTTGCCGTGGCTATTAGCTAGCGCTTGAAGCGCTCCTGCTCAAGAGGTTCCTCGGGCATGATGAAATCTTCGGTACCGAGGCTCGCCTCATCTTTGGAGAGCGGAAGGTAATTATCGTCCTCCGAATCTTCGTGCGTGGCCTGTTTAACAGGGCTAACCTGCTCATCTTCCCGTTCATCTTGTTCGTTTTCTTTATCGACGGGGTCTTCGTTGTCTTCGGCACCTTCCGGAGTGCCATCTTCTCCTGTGCCGATGTTGCTGTCTTTACTGCGGCGTGACTTAGAGCGGCGCCGCTGACGATGGTGCTTTGATTGTATTTCAGAAGGTTTGTCCTCAACTGGGTCTTCCTTATCATCGCCGTTGTGCTCCTTTGGTGCATCCACCATGTATATGTCATACGAGGAAGTGGTCGTCCAGCATCCGGTGAACGGCGGGTTCTGGGCCTTCTATTCTCCGGCACCGTCGTCCATACCATCGATGTCCTCGGAGTCATAATCAAGTTCATCGGTCAAATCCTTGATCGTGGCTATAAAGTGGGTGGCGGGTGGGACGTAAAATTCTCAATCGCCAGCCCCTAGTTCGAGCAGGATATAGTTCGGCTGTGGGTCCTCCACCAAGGACAGGTTTTTAATGAGTTCAGCACATCGCCCAAAGGCGAGTGCTGAAGATGTCTGGGGCACTGAATTTGAAGATCAATAAACGATCAAGCTCGGCGTCCGGGGCTCGCGCGGTTCGGAACCTGCTGCCGGAGACGAGTTCGGCATTCCGGTGGCATAGGCCTCGTGTGAGACCAGGTCCATGTACGGCTCCAACACCGTGGAATCTGTGGCCTCCGACGTGGGGCTAATCCTTCCGTCTCTGGATGGCACGGCCTGCTCCGGCTCTAGGGCCAGAGCGGTTACAGGAGCGATCTCCTGGATGCGGCCCGATGACAGATTTAGGTCATGATCATCGGGGTGACCGGGAGCGGCCACCGCGGAATCGAATCCGGCGAAGATCAAGTCTCCACGGGTGTCCGTGACGTAGTTCAAGCTCCCAAATCTGATCTTATGTCCAGGGACGTAGCTTTCGATCTGCTCCAGATGGCTAAACGAGTTGGCCCGCAGTGCGAACCCCCAACACGAAGATCTGCCCGGGGAGGAAAGTTTCTCTATAGACATCGTCATTATTGATGATTGAAGGGGCCATCGAACCTTTCAGTGATAGCAAAGAGGAACTCCCAATGAAAGCACCAATTTCAGTGTCAAAACCGTCGGATCTCGGGTAGGGAGTCCTGAACTGTGCGTCTAAGGTTGATGGTAACAGGAGACAGGGGACACGAAGTTTTACCCAGGTTCGGTCCCTCTTGATGGAGGTAATACCCTATGTCCTGCTTGATTGATATTGATGAATATGAGTATTACAAGAGTTGATCTACCACGAGATCGTAATGGCTAAACCCTAGAAGTCTAGCCTATATGACTAAGGTATTGAGTATATCCTCTCTAGACTACACCCTCTGGTTTATATACACACCGGGGGGATCTAGGGTTACATGGAGTCTATTACATAAGATGGAATCTTCATAGTTGTTCACCAAGATTGCCTTCCACGCCACGGAGAGTCTCATCCGGACACGGGTACAGTCTTCGGTCTTTCATATCTTCACAGCCCATTAGTCCAGCCCATAGATAACAGGCCGGATGCTCGAGGTGATGGGGAACGTAGTAATTTCAAAAAAAATTCCTACGCACACACAAGATCATGGTGATGCATAGCAACGAGAGGGGAGAGTGTGATCTACGTACCCTTGTAGATCGACAACGGAAGCGTTAGGTTGATGTAGTCGTACGTCTTCACGGCCCAACCGATCAAGCACCGAAACTACAGCACCTCCGAGTTCTAGCACACATTCAACTCGATGACGATCCCCGGACTCCGATCCAACAAAGTGTCGGGGAATAGTTCCGTCAGCACGATGGCGTGGTGACGATCTTGATGTACTAATGTCGCAGGGCTTCGCCTAAGCACCGCTACAATATTATCGAGGACTATGGTGGAAGGGGGCACCGCACACGGCTAAGAATATGATCACGTGGATCAACCTGTGTCCCAAGGGGTGCCCCTTGCCTCCGTATATAAAGGTTCAAAGGGGGGGTGCGGCTGGCCATGATAGGGCGCGCCAGGAGGAGTCCTACTCCCACCAGGAGTAGGATTCCACCCCTTTCCTAGTTGCAATAGGATTCGTTAAGTGGGAAAGAGGAGAGAGAGAAGGAAGGGGGGCGCCGGCCCCCTCTCTCCTTCTCCTATTCGGACTAGGGGGGAGGGGCGCGCGGCCCAGCCCTGGCCACCTCTCCTCTCTTCCACTAAGGCCCATTAAGGCCCATATACCTTCCGGGGGGTTCCGGTAACCTCCCGGTAATCCGGTAAAATCCCGATTTCACCCGAAACACTTCCGATATCCAAATATAGGCTTCCAATATATCAATCTTTATGTCTCGACCATTTCGAGACTCCTCGTCATGTCCGTGATCACATTCGGGACTCCGAACAAACTTCGGTACATCAAAATGCATAAACTCATAATATAACTGTCATCAAAACCTTTAGCGTGCGGACCCTACGGGTTCGAGAACAATGTAGACATGACCGAGACACATCTCCGGTCAATAACCAATAGCGGAACCTGGATGCTCATATTGGCTCCTACATATTCTACGAAGATCTTTTATCGGTCAGACTGCATAACAACATACGTTGTTCCCTTTGTCATCGGTATGTTACTTGCCCGAGATTCGATCGTCGGTATCCAATACCTAGTTCAATCTCGTTACCGGCAAGTCTCTTTACTTGTTCCGTAATACATCATCTCACAACTAACTCATTAGCTGCCATGCTTGCAAGGCTTATGTGATGTGCATTACCGAGAGGGCCCAGAGATACCTCTCTGACAATCGGAGTGACAAATCCTAATCTTGAAATACGCCAACCCAACATGTACCTTTGGAGACACCTGTAGAGCTCCTTTATAATCACCCAGTTACGTTGTGACGTTTGGTAGCACACAAAGTGTTCCTCCGGCAAACGGGAGTTGCATAATCTCATAGTCATAGGAACATGTATAAGTCATGAAGAAAGCAATAGCAACATACTAAACGATCGGGTGCTAAGCTAATGGAATAGGTCATGTCAATCAGATCATTCACCTAATGATGTGATCCCGTTAATCAAATAACAACTCTTTGTCCATGGTTAGAAAACATAACCATATTTGATTAACGAGCTAGTCTAGTAGAGGCATACTAGTGACACTCTGTTTGTCTATGTATTCACACATGTATTATGTTTCTGGTTAATACAATTCTAGCATGAATAATAAAAATTTATCATGATATAAGGAAATAAATAATAACTTTATTATTGCCTCTAGGGCATATTTCCTTCAGTCTCCCACTTGCACTAGAGTCAATAATCTAGATTACACAGTAATGATTCTAACACCCATGGAGCCTTGGTGCTGATCATGTTTTGCTCGTGGAAGAGGCTTAGTCAACGGGTATGCAACATTCAGATTCGTATGTATCTTGCAAATCTCTATGTCTCCCACCTGGACTAGATCCCGGATGGAATTGAAGCGTCTCTTGATGTGCTTGGTTCTCTTGTGAAATCTGGATTCCTTCGCCAAGGCAATTGCACCAGTATTGTCACAAAAGATTTTCATTGGACCTGATGCACTAGGTATAACACCTAGATCGGATATGAACTCCTTCATCCAGACTCCTTCATTCGCTACTTCCGAAGCAGCTATGTATTCCGCTTCACACGTAGATCCTGCCACGACGCTCTGTTTAGAACTGCACCAACTGACAGCTCCACCGTTTAATGTAAACATGTATCCGGTTTGCGATTTAGAATCGTCTGGATCAGTGTCAAAGCTTGCATCAACGTAACTGTTTACGATGAGCTCTTTGTCACCTCCATATACGAGAAACATATCCTTAGTCCTTTCCAGGTACTTCAGGATGTTCTTGACCACTGTCCAGTGATCCACTCCTGGATTACTTTGGTACCTCCCTGCTAGACTTATAGCAAGGCACACATCAGGTCTGGTACACAACATTGCATACATGATAGAGCCTATGGCTGAAGCATAGGGAACATCTTTCATTTTCTCTCTATCTTCTGCAGTGGTTGGGCATTGAGTCTGACTCAACTTCACACCTTGTAACACAGGCAAGAACCCTTTCTTTGCTTGATCCATTTTGAACTTCTTCAGAATCTTGTCAAGGTATGTGCTTTGTGAAAGTCCAATTAAACGTCTTGATCTATCTCTATGGATCTTTATGCCTAATATGTACGCAGCTTCACCAAGGTCTTTCATTGAAAAACTCTTATTCAAGTATCCCTTTATGCTATCCAGAAATTCTATATCATTTCCAATTAGTAATATGTCATCCACATATAATATCAGAAATGCTACAGAGCTCCCACTCACTTTCTTGTAAATACAGGCTTCTCCAAAAGTCTGTATAAAACCAAATGCTTTGATCACACTATCAAAGCGTTTATTCCAACTCCGAGAAGCTTGCACCAGTCCATAAATGGATCGCTGGAGCTTGCATACTTTGTTAGCTCCCTTTGGATCGACAAAACCTTCCGGTTGCATCATATACAACTCTTCTTCCAAAAATCCATTCAGGAATGCAGTTTTGACATCCATCTGCCAAATTTCATAATCATAAAATGCAGCAATTGCTAACATGATTCGGACAGAGTTAAGCATCACTACGGGTGAGAAGGTCTCATCGTAGTCAACCCCTTGAACTTGTCGAAAACCTTTTGCGACAAGTCGAGCTTTGTAGACAGTAATATTACCGTCAGCGTCAGTCTTCTTCTTGAAGATCCATTTATTCTCAATTGCTTGCCGATCATCGGGCAAGTCAACCAAAGTCCATACTTTGTTCTCATACATGGATCCCATCTCAGATTTCATGGCTTCAAGCCATTTTGCGGAATCTGGGCTCACCATCGCTTCTTCATAGTTCGTAGGTTCATCATGGTCTAGTAGCATGACTTCCAGAACAGGATTACCGTACCACTCTGGTGCGGATCTTACTCTGGTTGATCTACGAGGTTCAGTAGTATCTTGTTCTGAAGTTTCATGATCATTATCATTAGCTTCCTCACTAATTGGTGTAGGTGTCGCAGAAACAGGTTTCTATGATGTACTACTTTCCAATAAGGGAGCAGGTACAGTTACCTCGTCAAGTTCTACTTTCCTCCCACTCACATCTTTCGAGAGAAACTCCTTCTCCAGAAAGTTTCCGAATTTAGCAACAAAAGTCTTGCCTTCGGATCTGTGATAGAAGGTGTATCCAATAGTTTCCTTTGGATATCCTATGAAGACACATTTCTACGATTTGGGTTAGAGCTTATCAGGTTGAAGCTTTTTCACATAAGCATCGCAGCCCCAAACTTTCAGAAACGACAACTTTGGTTTCTTTCCAAACCACAGTTCATAAGGCGTCGTCTCAACGGATTTTGATGGTGCCCTATTTAACGTGAATGCGGCCGTCTCTAGAGCATATCCCCAAAACGATAGCGGTAAATCAGTAAGAGACATCATAGATCGTACCATATCTAGTAAAGTATGATTATGACATTCGGACACACCATTACGCTGTGGTGTTCTGGGTGGCGTGAGTTGTGAAACTATTCCACATTGTTTCAAATGTACACCAAACTCGTAACTCAAATATTCTTCTCCATGATCAGATCGTATGAATTTTATTTTCTTGTTACGATGATTTTCAAGTTCACTCTGAAATTCTTTGAACTTTTCAAACGTTTCAGACTTGTGTTTCATTAAGTAGATATACCCATATCTGCTTAAGTCATCTGTGAAGGTGAGAAAATAATGATATCCGCCACGAGCCTCAATATTCATTGGACCACATACATCTGTATGTATGATTTCCAACAAATCTGTTGCTCTCCATAGTTCCAGAGAACGGCGTTTTAGTCATCTTGCCCATGAGGCACGGTTCGCAAGTACCAAGTGATTCATAATCAAGTGGTTCCAAAAGTCCATCAGCATGGAGTTTCTTCATGCGCTTTATACCGATATGACCTAAACGGCAGTGCCACAAATGAGTTTCACCATCATTATCAACTCTGCATCTTTTGGTTTCAACATTATGAATATGTGTGTCACTACTATCGAGATTCAATAAGAATAGACCATTCTTCAAGGGTGCATGACCATAAAAGATATTACTCATATAAATAGAACAACCATTATTCTCTGATTTAAATGAATAACCGTCTCACATCAAACAAGATCCAGATATAATGTTCATGCTTAACGCTGGCACCAAATAACAATTATTTAGGTCTAATATTAATCCCGAAGGTAGATGTAGAGGTAGCATGCCGACCGCGATCACATCGACTTTGGAACCGTTTCCAACGCGCATCGTCACCTCGTCCTTAGCCAATCTTCGCTTAATCCGTAGTCCCTGTTTCGAGTTGCAAATATTAGCAACAGAACTAGTATCAAATACCCAGGTGCTACTGCAAGCATTAGTAAGGTACACATCAATAACATGTATATCACATATACCTTTGTTCACCTTGCCATCCTTTTTATCCGCCAAATACTTGGGGCAGTTCCGCTTCCAGTGACCAGTCTGCTTGCAGTAGAAGCACTCAGTTTCAGGCTTAGGTCCAGACTTGGGTTTCTTCTCTTGAGCAGCAACTTGCTTGATGTTCTTCTTGAAGTTCCCCTTCTTCTTCCCTTTGCCCTTTTTCTTGAAACTAGTGGTCTTGTTAACCATCAACACTTGATGTTCCTTCTTGATTTCTACCTCCGCAGCTTTCAGCATTGCGAAGAGCTCGGGAATAGTCTTATTCATCCCTTGCATATTATAGTTCATCACGAAGCTCTTGTAGCTTGGTGGCAGTGATTGGAGAATTATGTCAATGACGCAATCATCTGGAAGATTAACTCCCATTTGAATCAAGTGATTATTATACCCAGACATTTTGAGTATATGCAGAACTGTTCTCCTCCATCTTGCAGCTATAGAACTTATTGGAGACTTCATATCTCTCAATCCGGGCATTTGCTTGAAATATTAACTTCAACTCCTGGAACATCTCATATGCTCCATGACGTTCAAAACGTCGTTGAAGTCCTGGTTCTAAGCCGTAAAGCATGGCACACTGAACTATCGAGTAGTCATCAGCTTTGCTCTGCCAAACGTTCATAACATCTGGTGTTGCTCCAGCAGTAGGCCTGGCACCCAGCGGTGCTTCCAGGACGTAATTCTTCTGTGCAGCAATGAGGATAATCCTCAAGTTACGGACCCAGTCCGTGTAATTGCTACCATCATCTTTCAACATTGCTTTCTCAAGGAACGCATTAAAATTCAACGGAACAACAGCACGGGCCATTTATCTACAATCATACATAAACAAGCAAGATACAATCAGGTACTAAGTTCATGATAAATTTAGGTTCAATTAATCATATTACTTAAAGAACTCCCACTTAGATAGACATCCCTCTAATCCTCTAAGTGATTACGTGATCCAAATCAACTAAACCATGTCCGATCATCACGTGAGATGGAGTAGTTTCATTGGTGAACATCGCTATGTTGATCATATCTGCTATATGATTCACGCTCGACCTTTCGGTCTCCGTGTTCCGAGGCCATATCTATATATGCTTGGCTCGTCAAGTATAACCTGAGTATTCCGCGTGTGCAACTGTTTTGCACCCATTGTATTTGAACGTAGAGCCTATCACACCCGATCATCACGTGGTGTCTTAGCACGAAGAACTTTCGCAACGGTGCATGCTCAGGGAGAACACTTCTTGATAATTAGTGAGAGATCATCTTATAATGCTACCGTCAATCAAAATAGGATAAGATGCATAAAAGATAAACATCACATTCAATCAATATAAGTGATATGATATGGCCATCATCATCTTGTGCTTGTGATCTCCATCTCCGAAGCACCGTCATGATCACCATCGTCACCGGCGCGACACCTTGATCTCCATCGTAGCATCGTTGTCGTCTCGCCAATCTTATGCTTCCACGACTATCGCTGCCGTTTAGTGATAAAGTAAAGCATTACAGCGCGATTGCATTGCATACAATAAAGCGACAACCATATGGCTCCTGCCAGTTGCCGATAACTCGGTTACAAAACATGATCATCTCATACAATAAAATTTAGCATCATGTCTTAACCATATCACATCACAACATGCCCTGCAAAAACAAGTTAGACGTCCTCTACTTTGTTGTTGCAAGTTTTACGTGGCTGCTACGGGCTTAAGCAAGAACCAATCTTACCTACGCATCAAAACCACAACGATAGTTTGTCAAGTTGGTGCTGTTTTAACCTTCGCAAGGACCGGGCGTAGCCACACTTGGTTGAACTAAAGTTGGAGAAACTGTCACCCGCAAGCCACCTATGTGCAAAGCACGTCGGGAGAACCGGTCTCGCGTAAGCGTACGCGTAATGTCGGTCCGGGCCGCTTCGTCCAACAATACCGCCGAAACAAAGTATGGTATGCTGGTAAGCAGTATGACTATTACCGTCCACAACTCTTTGTCTCCTACTCGTGCATATAACATCTACGCATAGACCTAGCTCTGATACCACTGTTGGGGAACGCAGCATTTCAAAAAATTCCTATGATCACGCAAGATCTATCTAGGAGATGCATAGCAACGAGAGGGGAGAGTGTGTCTACGTATCCTTGTAGACCGAAAGCGGAAGCGTTTAGTAATGTGGTTGGTGTAGTCGAACATCTTCGTGATCCAACCGATCAAGTACCAAATGCACGACACCTCCGCGATCTGCACACGTTCAGCTCGGTGACGTCCTCGTACTCTTGATCCAGCTGAGGAGGAGGGTGAGTTTCGTCAGCACGATGGCGTGTTGACGGTGATGATGAAGTTACCGATGCAGGGCTTCGTCTAAGCACTACGACAATATGACCGAGATGGAAAACTGTGGAGGGGGGCACCGCACATGGCTAAGATCAACTTGTGTGTCTATGGGGTGCCCTCCTCCCCTGTATATAAAGGAGGGGAGGAGGAGGCCGGCCGGCCACAAGGGGCGCGGCCAAGGGGGGGATTCCTACTCCTAGTAGGAGTAGGTTTCCCCTTTTCCTAGTCCAAGTAGGAGAAGAAGAAATGAGAGGGAGAGGGAGAGGGAAAGAGGGGCCGTGCCCCCTTCCCCTAGTCCTATTCGGACTCCCCTTGGGGGGCGCCACCTCTTAGCTGCGGCCCTCTCTCCCCTAAGGCCCACTAAGGCCCATAACTTCCCGGGGGGGGGGGGGGGTTCGGCAACCCTCCGGCACTCCGGTTTTATCCGAAACTATTCGGAACACTTACGATGTCCGAATAACATGGTCCAATATATCAATATTTATGTCTCAACCATTTCGAGACTCCTCGTCATGTCCGTGATCATATCCAGGACTCCGAACAACCTTCGGTACATCAAAACATATAGCTCATAATACAAATCGTCATCAAACCTTAAGCGTGCGGACCCTACGGGTTCGAGAACAATGTAGACATGACCGAGACACATCTCCAGTCAATAACCAATAGCGGAACCTGGATGCTCATATTGGCTCCTACATATTCTAGGAAGATCTTTTATCGGTCAGACCGCATAACAACATACGTTGTTCCCTTTGTCATCGGTATGTTACTTGCCCGAGATTCGATCGTCGGTATCCAATACCTAGTTCAATCTCGTTACCGGCAAGTCTCTTTACTCGTTCCGTAATACATTATCTCACAACTAACTCATTAGCTGCAATGCTTGCAAGGCTTATGTGATGTGCATTACCGAGAGGGCCCAGAGATACCTCTCCGACAATCGGAGTGACAAATCCTAATCTCGAAATACGCCAACCCAACATGTACCTTTGGAGACACCTGTAGAGCTCCTTTATAATCACCCAGTTACGTTGTGACGTTTGGTAGCACACAAAGTGTTCCTCCGGCAAATGGGAGTTGCATAATCTCATAGTCATAGGAACATGTATAAGTCATGAAGAAAGCAATAGCAACATACTAAACGATCGGGTGCTAAACTAATGGAATGGGTCATGTCAATCAGATCATTCACCTAATGATGTGATCCTGTTAATCAAATAACAACTCTTTGTCCATGGTTAGGAAACATAACCATCTTTGATTAACGAGCTAGTCTAGTAGAGGCATACTAGTGACACTCTGTTTGTCTATGTATTCACACATGTATTATGTTTCCGGCTAATACAATTCTAGCATGAATAATAAACATTTATCATGATATAAGGAAATAAATAATAACTTTATTATTGCCTCTAGGGCATATTTCCTTCACGAGGACCCCTTAGTCCAGGACTCCCTCAGTTGCAGCGGTGGAAAAGTGGTTTCATGGCTCTCCCGGAAGTTTTTGTGGTATAAGAGTATATATAGGAGGAAGATCTAGGTCAGGAGGCCAACAAGGGGCCCACAAGGTTGGGGGCGCGCCCCACCCCCTAGGCATGCCCTCCTCCCTTGTGGCCACCTCGTGGCTCTTCTGACTTGCACTCCAAGTCTCCTGGGTGTCTTCTGGTCCAAGAAAAATCATCGCGAAAGTTTTATTCTGTTTGGACTCCGTTTGGTATTCCTTTCCTGCGAAACTCTAAAACAAGGAAAACACAGAAACTGGCACTCGGCTCTAGGTTAATAGGTTAGTCCCAAAAATCATATAAAATAGCATATTCATGCATATAAAACATCCAAAATAGATAATATAATAGCATAGAACATTAAAAAAGTTATAGATACGTTGGAGACGTATCAGTTAGCACCTTTAGGGTCGAAAAAAACTTCTGGTTGCATCATATACAACTCTTTTTTAAAGAAATCCATTAAGGAATGCGGTTTTGACGCCAATTTGCCAAATTTCATAATCATAAAATGTGGCAATTGCTAACATGATTCGGACTGACTTAAGCATCGCTACGGGTGAGAAGGTCTCATCATAGTCAACCCCTTGAACTTGTCGAAAACCTTTCGCGACAAGTCGAGCTTTGTAGACAGTGACATTACCATCAGCATCAGTCTTCTTATTGAAGATCCATTTATTCTCAGTGGCTTTCTGATCATCGGGCAAGTCCACCAAAGTCCATACTTTGTTCTCATACATGTATCCTATCTCAGATTTCATGACCTGAAGCCATTTATCAGAATCTGGGCTCATCATAGATTATTCATAGTTCATAGGTTCGCCATGGTCTAGTAACATGACTTCCAGAACAGGATTACCATACCATTCTGGTGCGGAATGTGCTCTGTTCGACCTACGAGGTCCAGTAGCAACTTGATCTAAAGTTTCATGATCATCATCATTAGTTTCCTCTCTAGTTGGTGTGGGCATCACGGGAACGGATTTCTCTGATGTGCTACTTTCCAAATTGAGAGAAGGTACAATTACCTCATCAAGTTCTACTTTCCTCCCTCTAACTTCTTTCGAGAGAAACTCCTTCTCTAGAAATGTTCCATTCTTGGCAACAAAGATCTTGCCTTCAGATATGTGGTAGAATGTGTGCCCAATTGTTTCCTTAGGGTATCCTATGAAGATTCACTTCTCAGATTTGGGTTTGAGCTTATTAGGCTGAAGCCTTTTAATATAAGTGTCGCAACCCCAAACTTTAAGAAATGACAGCTTAGGCTTCTTGCCAAACCACAGTTCATACGGTGTCGTCTCAACGGATTTTGACGATTCCCTATTTAACATGAATGTGGCTGTCGCTAATGCATAACCCCAAAACGATAGTGGTAAATCGGTAAGAGACATCATAGAACGCACCATATCTAATAAAGTACGGTTACGACGTTCAGACACACCATTACACTGTGGTGTTCCAGGTGGCGTGAGTTGTGGAACTATTCCACATTGTTTTAAATGAAGGCCAAACTCATAACTCAAATATTTGCCTCCATGATCAGATCATAGAAACTTTATTTTCTTGTTACGATGATTCTCCACTTCACTCTGAAATTTTTGAAATTTTCAAATGTTTCAGACTTGTGTTTCATCAAGTAGATATACCCATAATGACTCAAATCATCTGTGAAGGTCAGAAAATAACAATACCCGCCACGTGCTTCAACACTCATAGGACCGCATACATCGGTATGTATTATTTCCAATAAGTCATTAGCTCACTCCATTATTCCGGAGAACGGAGTTTTAGTCATCTTGCCCATGAGGCATGGTTCGCAAGTATCAAATGATGCATACTCAAGTGATTCCAAAATCCCATCTGCATGGAGTTCCTTCATGCGCTTTACACCAATATGACCTAAACGGCAGTGCCACAAGTATGTTGCACTATCATTATTAACTTTGCATCTTTTGGCATCAATATTATGAATATGTGTATCACTACGATCGAGAGTCAATAAACCATTCACATTGGGTGTATGACCATAGAAGGTTTTATTCATGTAAATAGAACAAGAATTATTCTTTGACTTAAATGAATAACCGCATTTCAGTAAACATGATCAAATCACATTCATGCTCAACGCAAACACCAAATAACATTTATTTAGGTTCAACACTAATCCCGAAGGTAGAGGGAGTGTGCGATGGTGATCGTATCAACCTTGGAATCACTTCCAACACACATCATCACCTCACCCTTAACTAGTCTCTGTTTATTCTGCAACTCCTATTTCAAGTTACTAATCTTAGCAACTGAACCTGTATCAAATACCGAGGGCCTACTATTAATACTAGTAAGGTACACATCAATAATATGTATATCAAATATACCTTTGTTCACTTTGCCATCCTTCTTATCCGCCAAGTATTGGGGACAGTTCCGATTCCAGTGACCATTTCCTTTGCAGTAGAGGCACTCAGTTTCAGGCTTGGGTCCAACTTTGGGATTCTTCATGGGAGCGGCAACTTGCTTGCCATTCTTACTGAAGTTCCCTCTCTTTCCCTTGCCCTTTTTCTTGAAACTAGTGGTCTTGTTAACCATCAACACTTGATGCTCTTTCTTGATTTCTACCATCGCCGATTTTAGCATCGCGAAGAGCTCGGGAATCATTTTTGTCATCCCTTGCATATTATAGTTCATCACGAAGTTCTAGTAGCTTGGTGATAGTGACTAGAGAACTTTCTCAATCACTACTTTATCTGAAAGTTTAACTCCCCCTTGATTCAAGGGATTGTAGTACCCAGACATTCTGAGCACATGCTCACTGGTTGAGCTATTCTCCTCCATCTTGTAGGCAAAATACTTGTCTGAGGTCTCATACCTCTCGACACGGGCGTGAGTCTGAAATACCAATTTCAGCTCTGGGAACATCTCATGTGCTTCGTGGCGTTCAAAACATTTTTGAAGTCCCGATTCTAAGCCGTAAAGCATGGCGCACTAAACTATTAAGTAGTCATCATATCGAGCTTCCCAAACGTTCATAATGTCTGCATCTGCTCCTGCAATAGGTCTGTCACCTAGCGGTGCATCAAGGACATAATTCTTCTGTGCATCAATGAGGATAATCCTCAGATCACAGACCCAGTCTGCATCATTGCTACTATCATCTCTCAACTTATTTTTCTCTAGGAACATATGAAAAATAGGGGAGCTATATTGTGAGCTATTGATCTACAACATACATATGCAAAAACTATAAGACTAAGTTCATGATAAATTAAGTTCAATTAATCATATTACTAAAGAACTCCCACTTAAAAGACATTCCTCAAGTCATCTAAGTGATGTGTGATCCAAATCAACTAACCCATGTCCGAACATCACGTGAGATGGGGTTGTCATCAATGGTGAACATCTCCATGTTGATCGTATCTACTATATGATTCATGTTAGACCTTTCGGTCTCCAGTGTTCCAAGGCCATGTATGTACATGCTAGGCTCATCAAGTTTAACCCAAGTATTCCGCATGTGCAAAACTGTCTTACACCCGCTGTATGTGAACGTAGAGTCTATCACACCCCATCATCATGTGGTGTCTCAACACGACGAACTGTAGCAACGGTGCATACTCAAGGAGAACACTTTTACCTTGAAATTTAGTGAAGGTACCATCTTATAATGCTACCGTTGTTCTAAGAAAAATAAGATGCATAAAGGATAAACATCACATGCAATCAAAATATGTGACATGATATGGCCATTATCATCTTGTGCTTTTGGTCTCCATTTCCAAAGCATCGTCATGATCTCCATCGTCACCGGCTCAACACCTTGATCTCCATAGTAGCGTCGTGGTCGTCTCGCCAACTATTGCTTCTACAACTATCACTAACGCATAGTGATAAAGTAAAGCAATTACTTGTCGTTTGCATTTCATACAATAAAGAGACAACAATAAGGATCCTATCGGTTGCCTGATATCTTACAAAACATTATCATCTCATACAATAACATATATCACATCATGTCTTGACCATATCACATCACAAGATAACCGACAAAAACAAGTTAGACGTCCTCTACTTTGTTGTTGCAAGTTTTACGTGGTTGCTACGGTCTTCTAGCAAGAACCGTTCTTACCTACGCATAAAACCACAATTGTGTTTCGTCAAGTTTGTTGTTTTAATCTTCTTCAAGGGTCGGCCGCAGTCAAATTCGATTCAACTAAAGTAGGAGAAACAGACACCCGCCAACCACCTTTATGCAAAACCAGTTGCATGTCTGTCGGTGGAACTGGTGTCATGTGCGTGGACATGTAAGGTTGGTCCAGGCCGCTTCATCCTACAATACCGTGAGTCAAAATAAGACGTTGGTGGTAAGCAGTATGACTATCACCGCCCACAACTCTTTGTGTTCTACTCGTTCATATCATCTACACATAGACCTGGCTCATGATGCCATTGTTGGGAATCGTTGCATGGAAAACAAAAAATTCTACGCACACACAATGATCTATCCATGGAGATGCATAGCAAAGAGGGGAGAGTGTGTCTACGTACCCTTGTAGACCGTAAGCGGAAGCGTTTCACAACACGGTTGATGTAGTTGAACTTCTTCGCGCTTCAACCGATCAAGTACCAAACGCATGGCACCTCCACATTCTGCACACGTTCAACTCATGACGTCCCTCACCTTCTTGATCTAGCAAGACGTAGAGGTAGTAGATGAGTTCCACCAGCACGACGGCGTCGTGAGGTGATGGTGAAGTGATCCTCGCAGGGCTTCGCCTAAGCACTAGAAAATATGACTGGGGGTGTAAACGATGGAGGGGGGCGCCGCACACGGCTAAACAATTGTCTGGTGTGTGCTAGGCGCCCCCTCCTCATATATATAGGTGGGAGGGAGAGGGGAGAGGCCAAGGGGCGCCCCAAGTAGGTCCAAATCCTACCTGGGCTCCTGTCCTTGGCCGCCCCCCTGCCATATTTGTCGGAGGGGGAAGGAAAGAGGGGGGAGTGAGAAGGGAGTGGGAATCCTAATCCACACTTACCTTTCCCTTCTCCTTAGGCCGGCCCATATGGGGGCGCACCAGCCCCTTGTGGCTAGTGCGTTTCCCCTCTTGGCCCATAAGGCCCATATCTTTTGCCGGGGGTGCCCGGAACCCCTTCCGGTGACCCGATAAGTACCCGGTACCCCTTGAAACACTTCCTATGTCTGAATACCATCGTCCTATATATCAATCTTTACCTCTCAACCATTTCGAGACTCCATGTCATGTTCGTGATATCATCTGGGACTCCGAACACCATTCGGTCACCAAATCATATAACTCATATAATATTATATTGTCATGGAACGTTAAGCATGCGGACCCTACTATCGGTGTCAAAACTGGCGGATCTCGGGTAGGACGTCCCGAACTGTGTATCTAAGGATTGATGGTAACAAGGGAAACAAGGACACGATATTTACCCAGGTTCGGGCCCTCTTAATGGAGGTAATACCCTACTTCCTACTAGATTGATCTTGATGAATATGAGGATTACAACAGTTGACCTACCTCGAGATCGATGTGCCTAAACCCTAGAAGCCTAGCCTATGGTAATTGTGATTCTGCCTCTATGGACTAAACCTTCCGGTTTATATATGCACTGAAGGGGACTAGGGTTGTACATAATCATCTTGCAGAGGAAGGGAACATTACACCCGAACTTTAAACTGGACATTCTACACATATAAGAGTCCTATCCTGATACGGGAGATAATCTTCTGTAGTGATCTTCATGGCCCACTAGCCCATAACGAGTAATCCGGCCACCCGAGAACCCCTTAATCCAGGACTCCCTCAGTAGCTCCTGAACCAGTCTTCAATGACAATGAGTCCGGTGCACGTACTGTCTTCGGCATCGCAAGGTGGGTTCCTCCTTCTGCACATATGAAGTTTATTTCCTACATAAAGGAACCATGTCCGGCTCTGCATGATTAGTACAACCCTTAGCCATGAAGGCAATGTGTCAAAAGAAACATTGTGTCTTTACTGACAACTTTCCAGTGAAACGTCATGCTTGATCCTTTAATATTTCAATCCGTTTTCTTGACTCCGGTTTCGCGTTTCGAGGCATGGCTTCTATTGGTATGTCTTGTCAAAGTAGAGATCATGTGCGCTTATCGTGGGATCCTCATTAATATGATTTGGGTAACCCAAACGCACCTTACGCACGATTACGGTGGGAACAGGCGAGTTTTACGGCTCGAGTGGGGGGACGTTTGGTATTACTTCCTATGAAAGGACATAGATCCCCTATTTTTACCTCACTCTCTCCTCAAGCCCTTGCTTCCCAATCTCTTAGCTCCAGCGCCCATAGCTCCAGCTCCCGCAGTTCCCATCTCCTCCACCACCGCCTCCTTCTCTAACAATGGCTGGATCTGGTTCCAAGGGCAAGTGGGAGGCCTCCACTGTCACAGAGAAGAACGTGAAGAGTCTTCAGAGCGTGGGCTACCTTGCCGACGACATAGCACACCGGATTCCTAACGAGGATCAGGTGATCCCCGTCCCTGAGCCTTGTGAGAGGGTGGTATTCACCCCTCACTTTATTCGAGGGTTGCGGTTTCTACTTCACCCCTTTGTTTGGGGTCTCTTATTCTTCTATGGGCTAGATTTCCATGATATAGCCCCAAACTCTATCCTCCACATATCGGCTTTCATAGTCGTGTGTGAAGCTTTCCTCCGCATCCCCCCACACTTCGGCTTATGGCTCAAAACGTTCAATCTAAAGCCGAAGGTGGTCGACGGGCAGCACGCAGATAATGGGGGAGCTATGGTGAGCAAGTTCCCAAACACAACCTGGCCCAAAGGGGCCTTCGTGAAGACCAACCAGATATGGCAGCAGGAGTGGTTCTACATCACCGAAGCCCACGATGCCAAGTGGGCGGCCATGCCTGAATTCAGATCTGGGCCCCCTGAGAGGCTCACCTCATGGACCACCAAGGCCCTTGATTGGGGGTCTCAGAAGGAGGTGAGGATGCTCCAAAACCGCATCTCCAGCATGATGTCGAAGGGCACCCACCTCACCAACGTGATTTAGGTGATGCTATTCCGCCGTACCCTTCCCTGCCAACTCCAGGCCTCCCACTTATGGGAGCTTAATCCGGAGAAGCCACGGACCTTGAAGCGCTTCTTCGGCACTACGCACGAAGACATATGGAAGCAGCTTTTCAAGGCCCAGAAGGAATGGCCAGAGGAGACCGAAGACAAGGACTTCAATAGCGTGACTTCGGCCTCAGAGGTAAGCACATTTTTGTCGGATACGTATCCTATCCATATTTCAATTATGACATGAATTAGAACTCTTACGTTCCATTCAGGCCTGGACGAAGAAAGCGGAGCGGATCAACTGTCCGACTCCGTTGCCCGAAAATCCAGCCACGCCCCAACTGACGGCGATGCTGGTTCCGGCGCCATACAAGGCACCGGAAAAGAAGGCTAAGAAGAAGGGCAAGGAGGTCAAGAGCAACCCCCGCCCTAAGGGTCCTTCAGGTACTGTGTCCGAAGAGACCAACACCCACTCCTCCCATGACGAAGAGGAAGAGGAGGAGAAAGAAAATGATTCCCCCCTCAAGGGAAAAGGGGGGAAGAGGGCGGCCCCCGAAGACGTGGAAAAGGGGGCACCCAGGAGGAAACTGAACCTCCCGAACAGCTCGGACTCAGAGTTTGGAGCTGATTTCCGAAAGCAACCCAGGAGCAAGCCCCTGGCCGAATCGTAAGTGTTCAGACTTTTTCTGTTATGTTCGGCAGTTTGTTATCATTACATAAGCAATTATATTTGTTGTTTTGCAGTCCTCCCCTCACACTCCCCAGCACACCATTATTGTCAGGGAGCGCTCTGCCAACTGACATGGCGGAGAATGACACACCGCCACAGGCTCAATCGCCCATCATACCAGGGAACACCGAGGTGACTTCCCAGTGGGTGTCTCCTGCGTGAGGAGGTGGGAGTGGGACGGACGAGTGGGTGCCCGAGGTCGACACCTCAGCCACCGTCTGCCAAGGAGAAATAGTCCCTATGGCAACCGACGGCGGAGAGCCCAAGCAACCTAAGCTCCCGCCGAACACCGTTCCGGAGGCCAGCATGGCTCCGGGATCGGGAAGGCACCCTACGATAGGGGGAGGAGCATCAGCTCCAACGGCGTCCTCCATTAATCTGGAGGTGCCGAACATGCTGGAGGAAGCACTCCAACGTGCTTCCAGCATGGAGGAACACTGCACCCTGATGGGTGCAGTTATAGGAAAGATTCAGTCTGCCAAAAGCGGACTGAATGAAGCCTTCAACAGCCTACTGACATGCTTTGAGGTATGCGACATAATACTC
Organism: Triticum aestivum; assembly: GCF_018294505.1. Lineage (NCBI taxonomy): Eukaryota > Viridiplantae > Streptophyta > Magnoliopsida > Poales > Poaceae > Triticum > Triticum aestivum. The sequence continues at coordinate 177,589,771 of NC_057800.1, read as the reverse complement.
TAAAAGAACTTTACGTTTTATTTGTATAGGATAACAAACCTGTACACGGACAATATCCCCTAATGCTTTGTTTGATTCTAAAGAGAATCGGACAGATCATCCATGTAGTACCAGATAATAGAACATATTGTGCCATTTGTTTGAATAGGCTTCCCTGGTAGAGGCATCCGCCCAGACCGCAGAGGTTTCCGAGATTAATCAGAAGCTTCAAACAGTCGACGCAGAGCTCGACCGCGTTAATAAGCGGTTTGATGAAATGCAAGTTATGGGACTTTCAAAGAATTATTATCTCAAAAGACGATGTGCTTGATTGTAAGAGTATGAACTCATTGTGCAGTGTGATTATGTCACAGTTGGCACAGCTGAGGTCGAGACACTCAAAGGCGCTCTTGCACAGGCCAAGAAGGAGGCCAAGATGAACAAAGCAGCCGCTGAGAAAGCTGTTGCCGAGCTAGAGGCCGAACAGGTCTCCTGCTGACAACATGCGTCGCGGGTGGCCGAGGTCGAACAAGAGCTGCGAGATGCCATCCGCAAATGCGAGGAGTGGGAGCAGAAGACTTCGGATCAAGCATCTGAGCTTAATAAGCCTCTCAATGCCGCCAAGGAGGCACGGAGCATGTCCCGGAGTGCTCCCGAGGAGATCAAGCAGGCGCGGCAGATAGTGGCTGGTAAGGCCTTTCTTCTGCAGGGTATCTTTGGAGGTCGGAAGTATGTGTAACTGACGCGATTGTGGAGTTCTCCAGGCGCATTTGCGGATCTCTCGAAGAGTATTGCTGATGCCGCCGAATTCTTCAGAGCCCAGGAGGGGAATAGCATAGAGAAGTTGTTCTGGTTGCAATTCCTTGCACCAGAGCATCCAGTACCTCTAAACGACCAGTTGAAGCAGCTGGTCGAGCTGCACAACATGGCGGGTGCAGCCATGAATGACTTAATAGTCTGGCTCTAGACCACTGAGCCAATCTAGAGTAGCTACTTTGGATTGATGAAGCGACTCGTCGATGCGAGGACGCGGGTCGACGCTGTGAAGCGTTAAACCTGTATAAACGGTGCACGAATGGCATTTGCCCGCATCAAGATGCACTGGGCAAAGATGAAGGCCGCTGAAGTGGCAATCGCCGGCCCGCCCGAGGGCAAGGATCATCGGAGGCCGGAGAGGTACTTCGATGACGTCCTAGAAGGAGCCCGTATTATAGAGGGCCAGTGCTCAAAGGATGTGGCCTTTGAGTTAATGTATTCAGATTGTAAATACTATGCTTATGAACCGATATGTATATATTTTTGCGCCTTATATTTCAAGCGACTTTTCCTCCTGTGTGACTGTTTATTTTATACCTGAAAGTTTTCAGTCGTCGGCTTCAGCCCCCATGTAGATGCTACAGGGGTGTTCAGCATGACGCGTGACTACACTTTACCCAACGTCTTGGTCCATAAAGGAGGTGTCCGCGAAGTGAACCAAGCAATTGGACTATGCGGCTTTAATTCTTTCATTTAGTCATAGGAGTTTGACTGTGGGGCTAAGTACTAGCCCCTCGTGCGTGTGCAGCTATCCGGATTACAGCACCTGCTCTACTCGGCTGGGCGAAGACCAGCCCCTCGTGTAACACAGAGTAGATCGCTAATGATCTATAGTATAATACTAAGTTGCCGAATCACCGACCGGTTCTCGCTTATCATGATAGTCAGTTTTAGGCTTTATCTACTGAGGTACTTGACCGAATGAACCAAAAATACAATGGCATTAGTTCTCCCTTTACTACCTTAGCCGAACAATATGGAACGTAAGGTGGTAAGCACAGGAGCCAGGCAACCCAACTATAGACTCAAGACATGATTCGGAGCCGATGCATACAACGCAATATCCGGGATGCCAAACAATTCCCTATAGGTGTTTGGACTTTGAAGTGTGCAAGGTTGGATACAACCCCTGGTATTAAATGCAGATTTGAGGCACATGTGGCAATCTGAGGTAGGGAGAGAACACAGATGGTAATAAAATAAACTTCAAACAAATTGGAACCAAACTGCTTCTTTTATATCCCCTTTAATACGGCGAGCCGCATGGTAATAGATAATTCCAATAACATCTTGAGCATTTTACATGCCAAAGAAAAAGGGAAGAAATGTGATAAAGGGAAAGGTTTACACAAAGCCTAAAATTAATGATTTAAAAATCTCGATGGAGGCCCTGCTGCATGGTTGTGTCGTTTCTCCTTTATAACATGTCCTTGAAGGGGAGAGGTTTGATGGCCGTCTGTGAAAAAGGAAGGAGAACTCTGAAAAATAATGCCCTACACGACCATATATAAGGTGGGTTCTTTTAATGAACCTTCAAATGAAGATATGTTTTAGAGTCCCAATAGGGTCAAGTCAAACTATGGATTGTTTCTATGCAGTGTGCCCCCGGCGCTGCCCAAGGTATTTTAAGGGCTTGTGTACATGAGGTATGTATGCTACTACCTTGTAAGGCAGTCGGTGGAGGCGTAACTGCTAATCATGCTCAGGTTCGTCTGAGCTGCCGCATTGTAATGCCGGCCGGACACGTTTGGCAGTGTCTCTGGTCTTGACGACTAGTGAATTATTTGGCTTGAATAGGCCGCCTTGAACTTTGGCTGCCAGGGTCATAGTATCCTCCTCTGTATGAAGGGAGCGCTCCATGTTTCCATTGCCCGTGATGAAGCCACGCGGTCCAGGAATTTTAAGCTTCAGGTAAGCATAGTGCGGGACTGCATTAAAGCGGGCGAAGGCCGTTCCTCCAAGTAGTGCATGATGGCCACCTCGGAAAGGAGCGATGTCGAAGATTAACTCTTCACTTCAAAAAATTTCTGGAGAGCCAAATACCACATACAGTGTCAATGAGCCCATGCAGTGACCCTCTACGACAGGTATCACTCCTTTAAAGGTAGTGCTGCTAGGCTTGATTCTTGACAGGTCTATCCCCATCTTGCGGACAGTGTCTTGATATATCAAGTTTAGACTACTGCTGCCGTCCATAAGGACTCGAGTAAGATGGTATCCATTGATTATAGGATCGAGTACTAGGGCCGCTGAACCTCCGTGACGGATACTAGTTGGGTGATCCCTACGATCGAATGTGATCGGACAAGCCAACCATGGGTTGAATTTGGGTGCGACGGGCTCTACGACATAAACATCCCTTAGTGCGCACTTGCGCTCCCTCTTGGGGATATGGGTGGTGTAAATCATATTCACTGTTTTCACCTCCGAGGGAAATTGCTTCTGTCCGCTAGTATTCGGTGGGCGAGGCTCTTCTTCGTCCTCCCTTTGGGGTCCTTTCCCCTTGTGTTTGACATTTAACCTGCCGGCCTGCTTGAAGACCCAACAATTTCTGTTGGTGTGGTTTGCATGTTTGTCAGGGGTGCCATGAATCTGGCAAGGTCTCTCCAATATCTTGCCCAGGCTGGATGGACCATCCCTATTTCCTTTGAACGGCTTCTTATGTTGACCGAATCTGGAGCCACTGAATCCGGCATTTACTGTCGTGTCATCTATTTCTCCGTTATTGTTCTGACGCTTATTCTTATTGCGTCGTGGCTTGCCATTGCCATCCCTGACTTCGGAAGTGCCAGGGTCGCTGGTACTGTTGCTTCTACGAGCCAACCAGCTATCTTCGCCCACGCAAAAGTGGGTCATAAGTGTAGTAAGGGCTGCCATTGTCCTCGACTTATGTTGGGGTGTGTCCACCATGTATACCTCGTAGGTGGAAGTGGCCGCCCATTTCATTATAGTCTTCGGAAGCATAGACTAGTACGTCGGTTAACTCTTCGACCGTGGCTACCAAGTGGGTGGTGGGTGGGAAGCAAAATTCCCTGTTCTCAGCCCCTAGTTTTAACTGGGCACAGTTCGGCGGTGAATCCTCCGTAATTGCAAGAGATTGCAGTAAGTCCAACGCCTCGTTTAAGAGCGAGAGTTGTATAGGAGTTTGGGGGTCTGCGGAGCCAGGCTCGGTGATGACCACTTGATCGAGCCCGGAGAGTGCGGATCCCATGAGTTCGGAGCTCGTAATCGGAAATGAGTCCGGCTTCCCAGCGGCGGGGAGAGTCCCGTTCAATTCTAGGTTTGTGAGCGGCGGGGAGATCCCATGAGTTCGTCGTTGAGCCACTGGTTAAAAATTCCATGGAGGGGGAGAGTCCGGCGGGGTTTATCCTCCCGTCTTCAGATGAATTGACTTGCTACAGATCTAGGGTCAGAGCGGACACGGATGTTGACCCATGGAGGGGATTTGGTGATAGATCTGGGATGTCTTTACCGTGTAGGCAGGGAAAGACAGCTGAGGGTGCGAATCCTTCGAAGATCAAATCTCCTCGGACGTCGGCGACGTAACTCAGACTTCCAAACCCGATCTGATGACTAGGGGCATAGCTATCAACCTGCTCAAGGTGGCCATCCGAATTGGCACATAGCACGAAGCCGCCAAACACGAAAAGCTGGTCGGTGAGGAAGATCTCCCCGGGGGTGGTGCTGTCGCTGACGACGAAGCAAGCCATCAATCCTTCTATCGACGACACAGTGGAACTCTCAATGAAAGCACCAATGTCGGTGTCAAAACCGGCGGATCTCGGGTAGGGGGTCCCGAACTGTGTATCTGAGGATCGATGGTAACAAGGGGAAACAAGGACACGATATTTACCCAGGTTCGGGCCCTCTTAATGGAGGTAATACCCTACTTCCTGCTAGATTGATCTTGATGAATATGAGGATTACAAGAGTTGACCTACCTTGAGATCGATGTGGCTAAACCATAGAAGCCTAGCCTATGGTAATTGTGATTCTGCCTCTACGGACTAAACCCTCCGGATTATATATGCACCGGAGGGGCCTAGGGTTGTAAATAACCGTCTTGCAGAGGAAGGAAACATTACACCCGAACTATAAACTTGCCATTCTACACATATAGGAGTCATATCCGGATACTGGAGATAATCTTTTGTAGTGATCTTCACGGCCCATCAGTCCGGCCCATAATGAGTAATCTGGCCAGTCGAGGACCCCTTAATCCAGGACTCCCTTACCTACGGGTTCGACAACTATGTAGACATGACCGAGACACCTCTTTGGTCAATAGCCAATAGCGGAACCCGGAAGCCCATATTGGCTCCTTCATATTCTACGAAGATCTTTATCGGTCGAACCGTTATGACAACATATGTAATTCGCTTTGTCTATCGGTATGTTACTTGCTGGAGATTTGATCATTGGTATCTTCATACCTAGTTCAATCTCGTTACCAGCAAGTCTCTTTACTCGTTTCATAATATACTGATATGTCTCCAACGTATCTATAATTTTTTATTGCTCCATGCTATCTTATCTACTGTTTTGTTTAATATTGGGCTTTATTATCCACTTTTATATTATTTTTGGGACTAACCTATTAACCGGAGGCCCAGCCCAGAATTGTTGTTTTTTGCCTATTTCACTGTTTCGAAGAAAAGGAATATCAAACGGAGTCGAAACGGAATGAAACCAACTAGAGAAGTAATTTTTGGAAGGGAAGCTACCGGAAAAACCTGGACTGCACGTCAGGAAAGGAACGAGGGAGCCACAAGGCAGGGGGTGCGCCCACCCCCCTAGGGCGCGCCCTCCACCCTCGTGGGCCCCTCGTGGCTCCCCTGACGTATCTCTTTCACCCATATATACCCATGTACCCTAAAACTATCGAGGAGCATAATAGATCAGGAGTTCCGCCGCCATATACCCTATTGATCCACTTGATGTATGTTTTGGTGATCAACTTGCGGGTTTCGTGACATTGGGAACCTATGCATAGGGGTTGGCACACGTTTTCGTCGTGATTCTTCGGTAGAACTTTAGGGCACTCTTTGAGGTCCTTTGTGTTGGTTGAATAGATGAATCTGAGATTGTGTGACGCATATCGTATAATCATACCCACGGATACTTGAGGTGACATTGGAGTATCTAGGTGACATTAGGGTTTTGATTGATTTGTGTCTTAAGGTGATATTCTAGTACGACCTCTAGGGCTGTTTGTGACACTTATAGGAATAGCCCAACGGATTGATTGGAAAGAATAACTTTGAGGTGGTTTCGTACCCTACCATAATCTCTTCGTTTGTTCTCGGCTATTAGTGACTTTGGAGTGACTCTTTGTTGCATGTTGAGGGATAGTTATGTGATCCAATTATGTTAGTATTGTTGAGGGAACTTGCACTAGCGAAAGTACGAACCCTAGGCCTTGTTTCAGCGCATTGCAATACCGTTTACGCTCACTTTTATCATTAGTTACCTTGTTGTTTTTATAATTTCAGATTACAAATACCTTTATCTACTATCCATATTGCACTTGTATCACCATCTCTTCGTCGAACTAGTGCACCTATACAATTTACCATTGTATTGGGTGTGTTGGTGTAACATCCCAAATTTCCAATTTGGAATGTTATACATTAGATCATCATTGCACATCATATTTTATTTTGCACTTAGGTTGATCCTAGAAATTCTACGCAACTCAATGACCCACAGAGAGAGTTGGGGATTTCGTTATTTTCATATTTGAGTTTTCTCAAATTTTGAGAATAGGATCATTTGATTTTATTTATTTTATCATCAATTATTTCTATTACAAAAATATGAGAGAGGGAATAAAATGACTTTCCCAAACTAAAGAAATATTGAGGATTTAATAATAAAATCAAATAAGGTTTTATTTCGGAGTTTTTCGGTGTTTTATTTAAATTTAGGAAAAATGTGCGCTTTTCAAAATTGCATTTAGGTCCCAAATAAATGTCCACCTTGTGCGGCTTGATTTTAGAAGCCCGTGAAAATTTATTTCGGAATTTTTGGAGTCCGTTTAGTATTTCTTTTTTTTTCCGCGCGTAATATTTATAAAAAAAAGTGAACCGACCTAACCGGGCCGTGTCCGTTCGGGACTCTGGCCCGACAGGCTTTAAAAGCCGGGACAGCCCACCCGGGCAAACCCTAGCCCCGAGCCCACCAGACCTCAAACAGTCTGATCTCTATGCTTCGTGTCATCCCTGGATCAGTAATGCTGACACCACACAGTACTCAGAGGATTTATAGCAGAGTAGCAATCACACACTTATTACATCGAGTGTCTCAAAAGAGAACTTATTACAATAAATATGTCTTAAGGCCATCTAATAATGATAACAGCGGAAGGCTTGGAAGATAAGTGAGTCCATCAACTCCAACGGCATCACTGAGTATAGAACCACGACCTCAAAACTCCTTAATCATCATCTGAAAAGTGTGCAACATTAACGTTACAGCCCAAAAACGGGTCAGCACATGGAATATGCTGGCAATGTAACACATAGAGATTAATGGAATGAAGCAGCTATACTATATGCATATTTGGCTGGTGGAAAGCTCTATGGTTACAGTTTTGCGGAAAGCCAATTTTTCCCTACTTCAAAGGAATAAATTTATTTAACTATCATGGTAGTTGTTAAACATTGAGAATGGTTGACAGCATTCTCAATCCCAATTAAGCATCATCATTAAACATAACCCAACAAAATTAATTTAGAGTAACATGTTGAGATTCACATGATAATCCAAGTACTAGATACTCAAGATGTCCATAATCGGGGACACAGCTAACCATGATTAGTTTATTACACTCTGCAGAGGTTTGTGCACTTTTCCCCACAAGACTCGATCGCCTCCGTTTGGTTTCTCGCACTACATGGTGTTTGAGCAGACGGATGACCGAGACATAGTCTTTCCGAAGCGGTAGCACCTTACGATCGGGTAGACCGTACCACCTGCATCCCCTACATATGCTAGTCTACCACTGTAAGAGTTCGCACAACTTAGTCAACTATGCTAGAGCCCATAATAGCTTGTGGCTGCACACGAAAGTTTCTAGTATGAATAGTCTCATGATCCCTTTGAGCCTGGGTGGCGGTCCAAAACAAAAACAGGCAAGTCCTGGAATACCCAGGTGCCTCAATCCACCCAGATGTGTGTTTAAGTTTCCACCTTAGATAAACCATTAATTAACAAACTCACATTTGTCATGGATATCACTCACCCAATCCACGTCTACTAGCATAGCATCGCATAATAAGCAAACGTAGAAGTAACTCCCAAAGGTTTGATAATAAACAGGTAATAGGTACTACCTCATCTACTTCCCATCCCACAATTTAATTAGATCCTAATCATGCAATGTGTCAGGATTGATCTAATGCAATAAAACCGGGTAGTAGAAAAGCTATGATCAAAGTGTTACTTGCCTTGCTGATGATCCGCGAAAACTAGAGATTCGAAGTAACAATCGGCGCACTCCGAGTACTCTATCGCAAACAAACAAACAAGCATACAATAAGAACTCATCTAATGCACAGGTAAAACTCAAACAAGAGATCTAACCAGAAGGTTCAACTTAAGAACTCCGGTTGGCAAAAAGAATCAAATCAAACGAAGCAACGAAAGTCAAACGGCGAATAAAAACAACTTTGTTCTAGTAATCTGGATCTAGGGAAAATTTTACAGTAGCAAAATCTTTTTTAAGTTGGTTAAACGGATAGAGGGTTTCGAGACGAAACTCTAGGCGCTTGAATCGCCTGATTCCGAAAAACAAGCGAAAAGTTATACTAAAATGAAAATCGGATCAGGAAACGCGATCAGAAAAATCGCGGATTTAATCCGAGAAAAAGAAAAACGACGAACGTTCGCTAGAACGAACGAACGGACGAACGCTCACTATTTAAATAAACCGGAAAAACTGATATATTTAAAAAAACTGAAACTAAAAAAACGATGGAAAAACTAATGAAAACCGATCTATTTTAAAAAAACCGATGGCACGGAAGTCGAGGCGCGGCAAACCTCGGGCGGCGGCGGCGGCGGGCAGCGGCGGCCGCGCGTGGGGCGGGGCGGGGCGGCTCGGGGCTAGGGTTTGCCCGGGTGGGCTGCCCCGGCTTTTAAAGCCTGCCGGGCCAGAGTCCCAGACGGACACGGCCCGGTTAGGTCGGGTCAGTTATTTTTTATAAATATTACGCGCGGAAGAAAAAATAAAAAGAAATACTAAACGGACTCCAAAAATTCCGAAAAAAAAATTCACGGGCTTCTAAAATCAAGCCGCACAAGGTGAACATTTATTTGGGACCTAAATGCAATTTTGAAAAACGCACATTTTTCCTAAATTCAAATAAAACACCGAAAAACTCCGAAATAAAACCTTATTTGATTTTATTATTAAATCCTCAATATTTCTTTATTTTGGGAAAGTCATTTTATTCCCTCTCTCATTTTTTTGTAATACAAATAATTGATGATAAAATAAATAAAATCAAATGATCCTATTCTCAAAATTTGAGAAAACTCAAATATGAAAATAACGAAATCCCCAACTCTCTCTGTGGGTCATTGAGTTGCGTAGAATTTCTAGGATCAACCAAAATGCAAAATAAAATATGATATGCAATGATGATCTAATGTATAACATTCCAAATTGGAAATTTGGGATGTTACAAACCTATCCCCCTTAAGATGAATCTCGCCTTCGAGATTTGGGTTGGCTAGAAAATAGGTGAGGGTGGTCCTTGAGTAAAACTTCCTCTCGTTCCCAAGTGGCTTCATCCTCTGTGTGGTGGCTCCACTGAACTTTGCAAAACTTGATAACCTTGCTGCGAGTGACTCGACTGGCAAATTCGAGAATCTTAATTGGTTTCTCCTCGTAGGTCAAATCGTTATCCAACTGAATAGTTTCCAATGGCACTGTGTCTCTCAACGGTATGTCAGCCATCTCCGCGTGAGATTTCTTTAACTGAGAAACGTGGAACACATCATGAACTCCTGACAATCCTTCGGGCAATTCCAACTTGTAGGCCACTTCTCCCATACGCTCCAAAACTCGATACGGTCCTACAAATCGTGGTGCTAACTTCCCTTTAACTCCAAAATGCTTTGTTCCCCGAAGTGGAGATACTCGAAGATAAGCTCTATCTCCGACTTCGTAAACTATCTCCTGGCGTTTAGCATCTGCATAACTTTTCTGCCTGGACTGGGCTATCTTGAGCCTATCGCGAATCAACTTCACCTTCTGTTCAGACTCTTTAATCAAGTCAGGTCCAAACAACTGGCGGTCTCCAACTTCGTCCCATGATAACGGTGTCCTGCACCTCCTTCCGTACAATGCTTCGAAAGGGGCCATCTTTAAACTGGTTTGGTAACTGTTGTTGTAAGAGAACTCTGCATATGGCAAATTATCGTTCCAACTAGATCCATAATCTAGCGCACAAGCTCTCAGCATATCCTCCAAAATCTGATTGACTCTCTCGGTCTGTCCATCTGTCTGTGGATGAAAAGTTGTACTGAATTCTAGCCTGGTTCCCAAAGTTTCGTGCAACTGCTTCCAGAACTTTGAGGTAAACTGGGTTCCTCTATCTGATATGATACTCCTTGGAACTCCATGCAGACATACGATCCTGGTCATGTATATCTTTGCCAACTTAGCACTGGTGAAAGTGGTCTTTACTGGGATGAAATGAGCTACTTTCGTTAATCGATCGACTACAACCCAAATCGAGTCATAGCCTGAACGAGTCCTGGGTAATCTCGTGATAAAATCCATGCCTAACTTATCCCACTTCCATTCGGGTATCGGCAATGGTTGTAGCAATCCTGCTGGCTTCTGATGCTCTGCCTTTACTCTCTGACATACATCACAAACTGCTACATACTCCGCAATATCCTTCTTCATTCCGGTCCACCAGAAAATATCTTTCAAATCCAAATACATCTTGGTATTTCCTGGGTGAATTGAATATGGTGAATCGTGTGCCTCTTGAAAAATCAACTTCCTGATCTCTGGGTCATTGGGCACATAAACACGGTCTTCAAACCATAGGGTGTCGTGCTCATCCTCGCGAAATCCTTTAGCTTTTCCTTTGCTCAGTTTCTCCTTTATAGCGGCAATCTCTTTGTCAGTTTTCTGAGCTTCCCTGATTCTATCCATCAAAGTTGACCAAATCTCCATTGCTGCTACATAGCCTCTCGGAACTATTTCCAAACATAGTTCACGAAGATTTTCTGCTAACTCCTTGGGTATTTCTCCCATCATTAGCGTGTTGACATGACTCTTACGGCTTAATGCGTCAGCTACTACATTAGCCTTTCTGGGGTGATAATGCAATCTCATATCATAATCCTTGATGAGCTCCAACCATCTCCTTTGTCTGAGGTTCAACTCCTTCTGTGTGAAAATGTACTTCAAACTCTTATGATCCGTGTACACCTCACAATGATTTCCAATCAGAAAATGTCTCCATGTTTTCAATGCATGCACTACGGCTGCTAATTCCAAATCATGCGTAGCATAATTCAACTCATGAGGCTTCAGTTGTCTTGAGGCATATGAAACAACTCTCCCTTCCTGCATAAGCACTGCTCCAAGTCCTCGACGTGAAGCGTCGCAATACACCTCATAATCTTTGGTTTGGTCTGGCAAAATCAATACTGGTGAGGTAACTAAGCGTTTCTTCAACTCTGGAAACTAGCCTCACATTCCTCTGTCCATATGAACTTGGTATCTTTCTTTAACAACTCAGTCATAGGCTTCGCAATCTTTGAGAAATTCTCAATAAATCTCCGGTAGTATCCTGCGAGTCCAAGAAAACTCCGGATCTCTCCAACTGTTGTTGGGGCTTCCCACTTGGTCACGGTTTCAACTTTAGTGGGATCAACTGCTATACCTTCTCCAGATATAACGTGTCCGAGGAATCCTACTTCCTTCAACCAAAACGCACATTTGCTGAACTTGGCATATAATTGATGTTCTCTGAGCTTTCCAAGTACCAAACGCAAATGCTCCTTATGCTCCTCTTCATTCTTCGAATAAACCAGGATATCATCAATGAACACTATGACGAACTTATCCAAAAACTCCATAAACACTTTGTTCATCATGTTCATAAAATAGGCAGGTGCGTTAGTCAGACCAAATGACATAACGGTATACTTGTACAGCCCATACCTGGTGGTAAAAGCTGTCTTCGGAATATCCTGTTCTCGAATCTTCAACTGGTGGTATCCTGATCGCAGATCGATCTTGGAAAATACCTTAGCTCCTTGCAATCGATCAAACAAATCGTTGATCATTGGTAGTGGGTACTTGTTGTTGATCGTTACTTCATTCAATCCTCGATAATCAACAACCATCCTTAACGATCCATCCTTCTTCTCCACTAGAAGTACTGGCGATCCCCAAGGCGAAGAACTTGGGTGAATATATCCCTTATCCAGTAACTCCTTAATCTGCTTCTTAATTTCCACCAAATCCTTTGCTGGCATCCTATATGGTCTCTTTGATATTGGCCCTGTGCCTGGCAATAGCTCAATCAAAAACTCAATATCTCTATTCGGTGGCATGCCTGGCAACTCTTCTGGAAATACTTCAGGGAAATCCCTTACCACTGGTACTTCCTCCTGCACAACTCCTGTTAAGCAATTTACATGGGTCCTCTTTGGCACATGTCGGGATACATACTTGATCCTTCTCCCTTCTGGGGTGGTAAGCAAAATTGACTTACTAGCACATTCAATATTCCCTTCATACTTTGATAACCAATCCATGCCTAATATCACATCCAATCCTTGAGATTCCAATACTATTAGGTCTGAGGGAAAAACATAGTTACCAATCCTTAATGGTAACCGATCACAAGTTACTAACATGGGTGACCTAAGGGCTTGGGTTGATAGGTTATACTTATCCACAAATCCCCTTGAGATGTATGAATGTGATGCACCAGTATCAAAAAGAACGAGTGCAGTAAATGACTTAACCAAAAACTTACCTATTATTGCATCGGGCTGAGCTTCAACCTCCTCCACGCTAACGTGGTTCACCTGTCCCCTGTTGAAAGGGTTCGGCTTCTTCCCAGAACTTCCATTGCCATTTTGGCCTTCAGGACATTCATTGGCATAATGTCCAGTCTTCTGACACTTAAAGCAAGTGACTTGGCTCATGTCCTTCATGCCTGGGGTTGATGGGTTGGTGCGATTCTGGACGTTGCTTCCTCCATTGCCATTTCCATTCTTGGTGCCATTGTGGTTGTGCGAGCTACCTCCTTCATGGGTATGCTGAAAATGTCCTCCCGGTCTAGGGGTAAAATGTGGGCTTCTGCTGAGCTCCTAAATTGTACTTCCCTTGTCCATACTTCCTCTTGCGATTCTCAATTTGCTGTTGCTTCCCTTCAATAATAAGAGCACGGTCTACCAATTCCTGATAGTTGTTGAAGGTTGCTACCATCAACTGCATGCTCAACTCATCATTCAGTCCTTCCAGAAACTTCTCCTGCTTAGCTGCATCCGTAGCAACGTCATCTGGGGCATAACATGCTAACTTACTAAAGTCCTCTACATACTGGCCAACTGTCCGTCCTCCTTGGCGCAAGTTGCAAAACTCACGCTTCTTCATGGCCATAGCTCCTGCTGAAACATGTGCAGTACGAAAAGCCTGCTGAAACTGGTCCCATGTGACAGTGTCGACAAGGAAAGTGGCTGTGAAATTCTCCCACCATGATGCTGCGGGTCCTTCTAGATGATGTGCGGCAAACTTCACCTTCTCCGCATCTGTGCATCCTGCTGTGGTTAACTCTCTAGCTGTCTTGCGGAGCCAATCATCTGCTACTATCAGCTCGGTGCTACTAGAAAACACCGGCGGATTCAGCCTAAGAAAACGGGCTAAGTGGTCAATAGGTGGTGGTGGTAGTGGTGAGTTGTTGTTGTTGTTCCCATGATTCTAATTCTGGACTACCAACTGCATCAATGTGTTCTGCTGCTAGATCAACTGGGTGAGCTCCGGTGGAAAGGCAAATCCGGGGTGACGTCTTGGAAGCATCTGAGGGTTTAGAAAAGATGAGATGTAAAAATAGAGGGGGTCTAAATAGAAAACACTACCCATATGCACATGAGGCAAAAGCAAACAATTCACTTCATTCAATCAAACAAGGGCATACAATCGATCTATCTATCGCAAAAGTGCTCGGACTACTATATTTACATGGTGGACTACTACTACTGATGAGGTGGTCTACTAGAAATATTCTTCGGTTGCAGACTCCATGATATCTGCTCCAGCTTCATCAACATAGTCATCATCGCTACTATCTAGATCTGAGTCGGTGTCGTCGATGATGATGTAGTCTTCCGGGCTAATCTCCTTGGGTTCTTCGTCTTCATCTACTGGCGTAGGGCCTCCCGTAAATATTTCAATCTTCTTGATCAGGTCGTCATTCTTCTCCACCAATACTTCAATTTCCTCCTCATAATCGTCACGTGTAGCCTTGAGTTCTTCCTCTAGTTCCTTGATTCTTGTCCTTGCCTTCTTCAGATCTATCATGTCAGTGCACATCTGGTTCTCCTGTCGTCGAATGTGCTGGTTTAACTCCTGGATAAAAGCTGCGGTTGATCTATCCTTCCTGGTGCTGATCATCTCCCAGTGCTCATCTCGGCACCCACAAATTTGGTAGATAGTATCCTTGAGATCCTTGCGGTAGACTTCTCCAATGCGTCCCATGGCGATATGAGCTGCCATGCTCTTTCCTAGACTCCAAGTTGGTGCATCAAAAGAAAACTCTATGGGCTCAGTGACGGGCATGAACGTCCTTCCTGGAACTTGAACTTCAATCATCCAGCGCTCTTCTTCAGGTAAAGTGGCATTGTAGGTTCTGGTGAAGCTTGGTACTCCTATATTCAGGTATCTACTGACTTCCTTCAAGTGACGTCCAAAGGGTGTATCTTCATCCGGTTGCGTGAACTTGTTCCTTGCATCCGCCATCCTAAAGAGTAGAAAAGATGAGAAGTCAGAAAAGAAGAGAGTGGATAGTGATCTAGGTCTTTAGCCTAGTGGTCGTGTCCTACAGTCAGCGTGTGCTCTGATACCATCTCTATAGCGACCAGACCTCAAACAGTCTGATCTCTGTGCTCTGGTGTCATCCCTGGATCAGTAATGCTGACACCACACAGTACTCGGAGGATTTATAGCAGAGTAGCAATCACACACTTATTACATCGAGTGTCTCAAAAGAGAACTTATTACAATAAATATGGCTTAAGGCCATCTAATAACGATAACAGCGGAAGGCTTGGAAGATAAGTGAGTCCATCAACTCCAACGGCATCACTGAGTATAGAACCACGACCTAAAAACTCCTTCATCATCGTCTGAAAAGTCTGCAACATTAACGTTGCAGCCCGAAAACGGGTCAGCACATGGAATATGCTGGCAATGTAACACATAGAGAGTAATGGAATAAAGCAGCTATACTATATGCATATTTGGCTGGTGGAAAGCTCTATGGTTATAGTTTTGCGAAAAGCCAATTTTTCCCTACTTCAAAGGAATAAATTTATTTAACTATCATGGTAGTTGTTAAACATTGAGAATGATTGACAGCATTCTCAATCCCAATTAAGCATCATCATTAAACATAACCCAACAAAATTAATTTAGAGTAACATGTTGAGATTCACATGATAATCCAAGTACTAGATACTCAAGATGTCCATAACCGGGGACACGACTAACCATGATTAGTTTATTACACTCTACAGAGGTTTGCGCACTTTTCCCCACAAGACTCGATCACCTCCGTTTGGTTTCTCGCACTACATGGTGTTTCAGAAGACGGATGACCGAGACATAGTCTTTCAGAAGCGCTAGCACCTTACGATCGGGTAGACCGTACCACCTACATCCTCTACATCTGCTAGTCTACCACTGTAAGAGTTCGCACAACTTAGTCAACTATGCTAGAGCCCATAATAGCTTGTGGCTGCACACGGAAGTTTCTAGTATGAATAGTCTCATGATCCCTTTGAGCCTGGGTGGCGGTCCAAAAGAAAAACAGGCAAGTCCTGGAATACCCAGGCGCCTCAATCCACCTAGATGTGTGTTTAAGTTGCCACCTTAGATAAACCATTAATTAACAAACTCACATCTGTCATGGATATCACTCACCCAATCCACGTCTACTAGCATAGCATGGCATAATAAGCAAACGTAGAAGTAAATCCCAAAGGTTTGATAATAAACAGGTAATAGGTACTACCTCATCTACTTCCCATCCCACAATTTAATTAGATGCTAATCATGCAATGTGTGAGGATTGATCTAATGCAATAAAACTGGGTAGTAGAAAAGGTATGATCAAAGTGTTACTTGCCTTGCTGATGATCCGCGAAACCTAGAGATTCAAAGTAACAAGCGGCGCACTCCGGGTACTCTATCGCAAACAAACAAACAAGCATACAATAAGAACTCATCTAATGCACAGGTAAAACTCAAACAAGAGATCTAACCAGAAGGTTCAACTTAAGAACTCCGGTTGGCAAAAAGAATCAAATCAAACGAAGCAACGAAAGTCAAACGGCGAAAGAAAACAACTTCGTTCTAGTAATCTGGATCTAGGGAAAATTTTACAGTAGCAAAATCTTGTTTAAGTTGGTTAAACGGATAGAGGGTTTTGAGACGAAACTCTAGGCACTTGAATCGCCTGATTCCGATAAACGAGCGAAAAATTATACTAAAACGAAAATCGGATGAGGAATCGCGATCAGAAAAATCGTGGATTTAATCCGAGAAAAAGAAAAACGACGAACGTTCGCTAGAACAAACGAACGGACGAATGCTCACTATTTAAATAAACCGGAAAAGCGATCTATTTAAAAAAACCGAAACTAAAAAAAACCAACAGAAAAAACCGACGAGAACCAATCTATTTTTTTTTCAAAAAAAACCGATGGCACGGAAGTCGAGGCGCGGCGAACCTCGGGCGGCGGAATCCGGCGGCGGCGGCGGGCAGCGGCGGCGGCGCGTGGGGCGGGGTGGGGCAGGGCGGCTCGGGGCTAGGGTTTGCCCGGGTGGGCTGCCCTTGCTTTTAAAGCCTGCTGGGCTAGAGTCCCGGACGGACACGGCCCGGTTAGGTCGGTTCACTTTTTTTTATAAATATTACACGCGGAAGAAAAAATAAAAAGAAATACTAAACGGAATCCAAAAATTCTTAAATAAATTTTCACGGGCTTCTAAAATCAAGCCGCACAAGGTGAACATTTATTTGGGACCTAAATGCAATTTTGAAAAACGCACATTTTTCCTAAATTCAAATAAAACACCAAAAAACTCTGAAATAAAACCTTATTTGATTTTATTATTAAATCCTCAATATTTCTTTATTTTGGGAAAGTCATTTTATTCCCTCTCTCATATTTTTGTAATAGAAATAATTAATGATAAAATAAATAAAATCAAATGATCCTATTCTCAAAATTTGAGAAAACTCAAATATGAAAATAACGAAATCCCCAACTCTCTCCGTGGGTCATTGAGTTGCGTAGAATTTCTAGGATCAACCAAAATGCAAAATAAAATATGATATGCAATGATGATCTAATGTATAACATTTCAAATTGGAAATTTGCGATGTTACAATTGTTGAATTCATTCATGATGCTACTGAAAATTATTATGAGGGAGGAATATATGCTTGTAGGAATTGCAGTAATATCAAGTTTCCTCTTTATGTGCTTAAAGTTTTGAAGTTATGCTTGTTTTGCCCTCCTATGCTAGTTGATTATTGTTCCACAAGTTGTTTGCTCACAAAATCCCTATGAATAGGAAGTGGGTTAGGCTTAAATGTTCTATTCATATTCTTCATGATGCTCTCTTTATGTTTTAATTCTTATCTTTTATGTGAGCATCATTGAAATCATCTTGCCTAGCTAGGGGCGCTAAACGATAGCGCTTGTTGGGCGGCAACCCAACTTTATTTTTGTTCCTTGCTTTTTGTTCCTGTTTAGCAGTAAATAATTAATCTAGCCTCTGTTTAGATGTAGTTTTATGTGTTTAATTAGTGTTTGTGCCAAGTAGAACCGTTGGGAAGACTTGGGGAAAGTCTTGTTGATCTTGCTGTAAAAACAGAAACTTTAGCGCTCACGAGAATTGCTGCCATTTTTAATTGGAGAGCGCTATTGAGTTAATTCTTTTTTCAGATGATTAATATATAAATTCCTCACGTCCAGCAATTTATTTTAGAATTTTATGCGTTCCAAAAGTATACGTTTGATCCAGATGACTACAGACTGTTCTGTTTTTGACAAATTCTGTTTTTTATGTGTTGTTTACTTATTTTGATGAATCTATGGCTAGTAAAATAGTTTATAAACCATAGAGAAGTTGGAATACAGTAGGTTTAACACCAATATAAATAAAGAATGAGTTCATTACAGTACCTTGAAGTGGTGATTTATTTTCTTATACTAACGGAGCTCACGAGTTTTCTACTTTAAGTTTTGTGTTGTGAAGTTTTCAAGTTTTGGGTAAAGATTCGATGGGTTATGGAATAAGGAGTGGAAAGAGCCTAATCTTGGGGATGCCCAAGGCACCCCAAGGTAATATTCAAGGACAACCAAAAGCCTAAGCTTGGGGATGCCCCGGAAGGCATCCCCTCTTTCGTCGTCATTCATCGGTAACTTTACTTGGAGCTATATTTTTCTTCGCCACATGATATGTGTTTTGCTTGGAGCGTCATTTTATTTCATTATGTTTTGCTCGCTGTTTGAATAAAATACCAAGATCTGAAAATCTTAAATGTTAGAGAGTCTTCACATAGTTGCATAATTATTCGACTACTCATTGATCTTCACTTATATCTTTCGGAGTAGTTTGTCGTTTGCACTAGTGCTTCACTTATATATTTTTAGAGCACGGTGGTGGTATTATAGAAATAGATGAACTCTCATGCTTCACTTATATCATTTTGAGAGTTTTAAATAGCGTGGTAATTTTCTTAAATAATCCTAATATGCTAGGCATCCAATAATAATAAAAACTTTCATATAGAGTATAGAATACTAAGAGAAGTTTGATGCTTGATGATTGTTTTGACATATGGACATGGTGATATTAGAGTCATGCTAGTTGAGTAGTTGTGAATTTGAGAAATACTTGTGTTGAAGTTTGTGATTCCCGTAGCATTCACGTATGGTGAACCGTTATGTGATGAAGTCGGAGCATGATTTATTTATTGATTGTCCTCCTTATGAGTGGCGGTCGGGGACGAGTGATGGACTTTTCCTACCAATCTATCCCCCTAGGAGCATGCGCGTAGTTCTTTGTTTTGATAACTAATAGATTTTTGCAATAATTATGTGAGTTCTTTATGACTAATGTTGAGTCCATGGATTATACACACTCTCACCCTTCCACCATTGCTAGCCTCTCTAGTACCGCGCAACTTTCACCGGTACCATAAACCCACCATATACCTTCCTCAAAACAGCCACCATACCTACCTATTATGGCATTTCCATAGCCATTCCGAGATATATTGCCATAAAACTTTCCACCCTTCCGTTTATTATGACACGCTCCATCATTGTCATATTGCTTTACATGATCATGTAGTTGACATTGTATTTGTGGCAAAGCCACCGTTCATAATTCTTTCATACATGTCACGCATGCATCATTGCACATCCCGGTACACCGCCGGAGGCATTCATATAGAGTCATATCTTGTCCTAAGTATCGAGTTGTAATTCTTGAGTTGTAAGAAAATAAAAGTGTGATGATCATCATTATTAGAGCATTGTCCCAGTGAGGAAAGGATGATGGAGACTATGATTCCCCCACAAGTCAGGATGAGAATCCGGATGAAAATAAATAAATAAATAAAAGAGGCCAAAGAAGCCCAAATAAAAAAGTGAAAAGAGGCCATAAAAAAAAGAGAAGGCCCAAATAAAAAAATAAAATGAGAGAAAAAGAGAGAAGGGGCAATGCTACTATGCTTTTACCACACTTGTGCTTCAAAGTAGCACCATGATCTTCATGATAGAGAGTCTCCTATGTTGCCACTTCCATATACTAGTGGGAAATTTTCATTATAGAACTTGGCTTGTATATTCCAATGATGGGCTTCCTCAAAATGCCCTAGGTCTTCGTGAGCAAGCGAGTTGGATGCACACCCACTAGTTTCTTTTGTTGAGCTTTCATACATTTATAGCTCTAGTGCATCCGTTGCATGGCAATCCCTACTCACTCACATTGATATATATTAATGGGCATCTCCATAGCCCGTTGATACGCCTAGTTGATGTGAGACTATCTTCTCCTTTTTGTCTTCTCCACAACCACCCTTCTATTCCACCTATAGTGCTATATCCATGGCTCACGCTCATGTATTGCGTGAAGATTGAAAAAGTTTGAGAACATCAAAAGTATGAAACAATTGCTTGGCTTGTCATCGGGGTTGTGCATGATTTAAATATTTTATGTGGTGAAGATGGAGCATAGCCACACTATATGATTTTGTAGGAATAACTTTCTTTGGCCATGTTATTTTGAGAAGACATAATTGCTTAGTTAGTATGCTTGAAGTATTATTATTTTTGTGTCAATATTAAACTTTTGTCTTGAATCTTATGGATCTGAATATTCATAGCACAATTAAGAAGAATTACATTGAATTTATGCCAAGTAGCACTCCGCATCAAAAATTCTGTTTTTATCATTTAGCTACTCGAGGACGAGCAGGAATTAAGCTTGGGGATGCTTGATACGTCTCCAACGTATCTATGATTTTTTATTGCTCCATGATATATTATCTACTGTTTTGGACAATATTGGGCTTTATTATCCACTTTTATATTATTTTTGGGACTAACCTATTAACCAGAGGCCCAGCCCAGAATTACTGTTTTTGCCTATTTCGGTGTTTCGAAGAAAAGGAATATCAGATGGAGTCAAAACGGAATGAAACCAAATGGAGAAGTTATTTTTGGAAGGAAAGCTACCGGAAAAACTTGGAGTGCACGTCAGAAAGGAACGAGGGAGCCACGAGGCAGGGGGCGTGCCCACCCCCCTAGGGCGCACCCTCCACCCTCGTGGGCCCCTCGTGGCTCCCCTGACGTATCTCTTTCACCCATATATACCCATGTACCCTAAAACTATCGAGGAGCATAATAGATCAGGAGTTCCGCCGCCAGAAGCCTCCGTAGCCACCGAAAACCAATCTAGACCCGTTCCGGCACCCTGCCGGAGGGGGAATCCCTCTCCGGTGGCCATCTTCATCATCCCGGTGCTCTCCATGACGAGGGAGTAGTTCTCCCTCGGGGCTGAGAGTATGTACCAGTAGCTATGTGTTTGATCTCTCTCTGTCTCTCTCGTGTTCTTGATTTGGCACGATCTTGATGTATCGTGAGCTTTGCCATTATAGTTGGATCTTATGTTTCTCCTCCCCCTCTACTCTCTTGTAATGGATTGAGAGTTTCCCTTTGAATTTATCTTATCGGATTGAGTCTTTAAAGATTTGAGAACACTTGATGTATGTCTTGCCGTGCGTATCTGTGGTGACAATGGGATACCACGTGATTCACTTGGTGTATGTTTTGGTGATCAACTTACGGGTTCTGCCCATGAACCTATGCATATTGGTTGGCACGCGTTTTTGTCGTGATTCTCCGGTGGAACTTTGGGGCACTCTTTGAGGTCCTTTGTGTTGGTTGAATAGATGAATCTGAGATTGTGTGACACATATTGTATAATCATACCCACGGATACTTGAGGTGACATTGGAGTATCTAGGTGACATTAGGGTTTGGATTGATTTGTGTCTTAAGGTGTTATTCTAGTACGAACTCTAGGGATGTTTGTGACACTTATAGGAATAGCCCAACAGATTGATTGGAAAGAATAACTTTGAGGTGGTTTCGTACCCTACCATAATCTCTTAGTTTGTTCTCCGCTATTAGTGACTTTGGAGTCACTCTTTGTTGCATGTTGAGGGATAGTTATGTGATCCAATTATGTTAGTATTGTGGAGGGAACTTGCACTAGCGAAAGTATGAACCCTAGGCCTTGTTTCAACGCATTGCAATACCATTTACACTCACTTTTATCATTAGTTACCTTCCTGTTTTTATAATTTCAGATTACAAATACCTTTATCTACTATCCATATTGCACTTGTATCACCATCTCTTCGCCTAACTAGTGCACCTATATAATTTACCATTGTATTGGGTGTGTTGGGGACACAAGAGACTCTTTGTTATTTGGTCGCAGGGTTGCTTGAGAGAGACCATCTTCATCCTACACCTCCTACAGATTGATAAACCTTAGGTCATCCACTTGAGGGAAATTTGCTACTGTCCTACAAACCTCTGCACTTGGAGGCCCAACAACGTCTACAAGAAGAAGGTTGTGTAGTAGATATCATATATTACCGCGTGTCTAACTCCTTAGTCATTTGCTTGCAAGCTTATGATGTGTATTACTGAGAGGGCCCAGAGATACGTCTTCGATACTCGGAGTGACAAATCCTAATCTCGATCTATTCCAACTCAACAGACAACTTTGGAGATACTTGTAGAGCATCTTTATAATTACTCAATTACGTTGTGACGTTTGATAGCACACAAGGCATTCCTCCGATATCCGGGAGTTGCATAATCTCATAGTAGAAGGAATATGTATTTCATATGAAGAAAGAAATAACAATAAAATTAAACAATCATTATGCTAAGCTAACGGATGGGTCTTGTCCATCACATTATTGTCCTAATGATGTGATCCCGTTATCAAATGACAACATCCATAGTTAGGAAACCTTAACTATCTTTGATCAACGAGCTAGTCAAGTAGAGGTTCATTAGGGACACGGTGTTTGTTTATGTATTCACACATGTATTTAGGTTTCCAATCAATAAAATTCTAGCATGAATAATAAACCTTTATCATGAATAAGGAAATATAAAATAACAACTTTATTATTGCGTCTAGGGCATATTTCCTTCAGTACCATATTGCTGTAGCGACCAGACCTCAAACAGTCTGATCTCTGTGCTCCGGTGTCATCCCTGGATCAGTAATGCTGACACCACACAGTAATCGGAGGATTTATAACAGAGTAGCAATCACACACTTATTACATCGAGTGTCTCCATAGAGAACTTATTACAATAAATATGGCTTAAGGCCATCTAATAACGATAACAGCGGAAGGCTTGGAAGATAAGTGAGTCCATCAACTCCAACGGCATCACTGAGTATAGAACCACGACCTAAAAACTCCTTAATCATCGTCTGAAAAGTCTGCAACATTAACATTGCAGTCCGAAACGGGTCAGCACATGGAATATGCTGGCAATGTAACGCATAGAGAGTAATGGAATGAAACAGCTATACTATGTGCATATTTGGCTGGTGGAAAGCTCTATGGTTACAGTTTTGCGTAAAGCCAAATTTTCCCTACTACAAAGGAATAAATTTTATTTAATTATCATGGTAGTTGTTAAACATTGAGAATGGTTGACAGCATCCTCAATCCCAATTAAATATTATCATTAAACAAACCCAACAAAATTAATTTAGAGTAAAATGTTGAGATTCACATGATAATCCAAGTACTAGATACTCAAAAAGTCCATAACCGGGGACACGGCTAATCATGATTAGTTTATTACACTCTGCAGAGGCTTGCGCACTTTTCCCCACAAGACTCGATCGCCTCCGTTTGGTTTCTCGCACTACATGGTGTTTGAGAAGACGGATGACCGAGACATAGTCTTTCAGAAGCACTAGCACCTTACGATGGATAGACTGTTACACCTACTTTCCACTACATCTGCTAGTCTACCCTGTAAGAGTTCGCACGACATAATCAACTATGCCAGAGCCCATAATGGCTTGTGGCTGCACACGGAAGTTTCTAGTATGAATAATCTCATGATCCCTTTGAGCCTGTGTGGCGGTCCATAAAGAAAAATAGGCAATCCTGGAATACCCAGGTACCTCAATCCACCCAGATGTGTGTTTAAGTTGCCACCTTAGATAAACCATGATTAACAAACTCACATCTGTCATGGATATCACTCACCCAATCCACGTCTACTAGCATAGCATGGCACTATAAGCATAACGTAATAGTAACTCCCAAAGGTTTGATAGTAAACAGGTAATAAGTACTACCTCAACTACTTCCCATCTCACAATTTAATTAGATCCTAATCATGCAATGTTTGAGGATTGATCTAATGCAATAAAACTGGGTAGTAGAAAAGATATGATCAAAATGTTACTTGCCTTGCTAATGATCCGCGAAACCTAGCGATTCGAAGTAACAGGCGGCGCACTCCGGGTATTCTATCGCAGACAAACAAACAAGCATACAATAAGCACTCATCTAATGCACAGGTAATAGTCAAATAAGAGATCTAACCAGAAAGTTCAACTTAAGAACTCCGGTTTGCAAAAAGAATCAAATCGAGCGAAGCAACGAAAGTCAAACGGCGAAAGAAAACAACTTCGTTCTACTAATCTGGATCTAAGTCAAATTTTACAGTAGCAAAAACTTGTTTAAGTTGGTTAAACGGATAGAGGGTTTCGAGACGAACTCCAGGTGCTTGAATCGCCTGATTCCGATAAACGAGGGAAAAGTTATACTAAAAAGAAAATCGGATCAGAAATCGCGATTAGAAAAATCGCGGATTTAATCCGAGAAAAAGAAAAACGACGAACGCTCGCTAATTAAATAAATTGGAAAAAAACCGATCTATTTAAAAAAAGATACTAAAAAAGCGACGGAAAAACCGAACGGTTTTTCAAAAAAAAACAATGGCATGGATTTCGAGGCGACCTCGGGCGGCGGGTCGGCGAGGCGGCGGGCGGCGGCTCTGGCGACGGCGGCGTGCGGCGGCGGCGGTGGCGGGGCGGGCGGCTAGGGTTTGGGTTTCGGCCCGGGGTGGGCCGACTTATAAAGGCTAGTCGGGCCGGAGTCCCGGTCGGACACAGCCCGTAGGTCGGTGCGATTTTTTTAAAATAATTACGCGTAGAAGAAAAATAAAAAGAAATACTACACGGACTCCAAAAATCTCGAAATAAATTTTCCCAGGCTTCTAAAATCAAGCCGCACAAGGTGAATTATTTGGGGCCTAAATGCAATTTTTAAAAACGCACATTTTTCCTAAATTCAAATAAAATAACGAAAAACTTCGAAACAAAATCTTATTTGATTTTATTATTAAATCGTCAATATTTCTTTATTTTGGGAAAGTCATTTTATTCCCTCTCTCATATTTTTGTAATAGAAATAATTGATGATAAAATAATTAAAATCAAATGATCATATTCTTAAAATTTTGGAAAACACAAATATGAAAATAACAAAATCCCCTACTCTCTCCGTGGGTCCTTGAGTTGCATAGAATTTCTAGGATCAAAACCAAAAGCAAATAATATATGATATGCATTGATGATCTAATGTATAACATTCCAAATTGAAAATTTGGGATGTTACAATTGCCAGGATGGATACAATTGTAATGATCCCAAAGGTTAATTCATCAGAAAAGGTAACTCAATTTAGACCAATCAGTCTATGTAATGTGGTATACAAAGTTATCTCAAAAGTGATTGTTTCTCGTTTAAGTTAATTCTGCTTGGAATAATGATTACAGATAATATTTTAGTGGCATATGAGTGCTTCCACATAATTAAGTACAAGAGGCAGGGTAAAGAGGGTTTGTTTGCTATCAAGACGTACATCTACAAAGCTTATGATTGAGTTGAGTGGCCTTTCTTGAAGGATATTATGTTGAAACTTGGTGAGTGTTGAAAAAGCTAGCATATTTTTACTACTAATATGAAGGTTGATGACAAGGAACTGATTTGAACAACTCTAAACATAATGACTGAAGCTCTCAATGACTGATATTTGGGTTTTCTAGCCAATGTGGGTATGGACAGAAGCCACTGTTTCCAATATTTTATCAATCGATAATTATGAAAATTAGTGCATGGAAAGAAAAAATGTTATTTGTTAGAGGGAAGGAAATGCTCCTCAAATTTGTTGTACAAGCTATTCCAACCTTTGTTATGTTCGTATTAAAATTTCTTATTTTTTATAAAGGAATCATTGACGTGATGTCACATTTCTGGCAGGGTGATGAGGACAATCGGAAGATGATGCATTAGATGGCCTGGTGGAAGATGTGTATTCCAAAAAATGAAGGAGGT
This sequence comes from Triticum aestivum, assembly GCF_018294505.1. Taxonomy (NCBI): domain Eukaryota; kingdom Viridiplantae; phylum Streptophyta; class Magnoliopsida; order Poales; family Poaceae; genus Triticum; species Triticum aestivum. The sequence continues at coordinate 177,563,742 of NC_057800.1, read as the reverse complement.
ATGGGTTTTTGTGATATGCATTGCTTCAATGTTGCTTTATTGGCTAAACAAGTGTGGTGTCTCCTTGATAATCCCTATTCTCTGTGCGCTAACATATAGAGAGCAAAGTATTTTCCCGATGTTGATTTGATGAATGCAAAATTTAAAAAGATCATCTTTTACTTGGCAAAATATTATACGAGAGTCAACTTTTTGAAGCATGGGTATATCTGGCGAGTTGAGAATGGATGTGATATCAATATGTGGGAAGATGCATGGTTCCTGAATTGTGCGAGTAGAAACATTATTACTCCTCGAGGGGATCACCTTTCGTCCAAGGTTTTGGATATTATTAATCTAGTTACAAATTTTTGGGATGAAGATTTGGTGAGACGGAAGTTGTGGTCTATTGATGCCCAACGTGTCCTTGCGACTCCGCTTACTTTGCATGACATGTCAGATTTTATTTCTTGGAGCTATACAAAAAAATGATTTTTTTTACTATTCGATTAGCTTGTTTTACGAAATTGGAGCAACAACATGGAAGAAAAACTGCAACATACTAATGGTATGGAACGAACCAATGCTAATCCTATTTGGTGTGAGATTTTAATTTATCTTGCCTGGCAAATGTATTCCTTTTATTTGGCGTACGTTGCATGGCACTCCCCTATGTCGTGTTACGCTTGCTAATAGATATTTGAAAGTCTCACCTATTTGTCCCACTTGTTCTAATGGGCCACAAGATACAAATCATTTGTTGTTTCTTTTCCCAAAAGCAAAGGAGATTTGGTGTAATTTGGGGATGCAAAAAGTGATTAGTAAATCTTGTGAAATTAATCATGTGGGGGAAGTTGTTCCTGAGTTTTCCTTACTTCTACTAAACCAGGATCTATCAATTTTGGGTCTTCGAAGTGCCCCTGAATTAATCGCTACTACCACTTTGTACTTGTAGTGGGAAAATGTAAGTTGGTTCATAAAGAAAAGTCTTAAGATGCATTCTGAATTTCTATGGGGATTTGTGCTTTAACATCAAAGTATGTAACTACCTCCTCTCCCAAATTAACCATTAAAAGAGGAGGATGAGTCAGACCTCCTTGGGGATTTGTTGAACTTGATGTTGATGCATCTTTTGATCAAGATGTACTTAGGGGCCAATTGGTGTTGTACTCATAGATGCTAAAGGAAACTTTATTGTCGGTGGAAATTAAAAGATTGATTGGTGTGCAAGCTTTGGCATTAAGATTGGGTTCATCTCTTGTGCAAAAGACAGGCTACACTCGTCTTGTTATGAACTCTGATAATATGGAGGTCATTGACACCAAGTAGGATGGGGGACGTTCTGCGGGAGCGATGGCAACAGTTTTAGTGAGTCTTAGTTTTTGGCATGTGATTTTTCTTTCACTAGTTTAAACATTGTAATAGGGAAGTGAATGATATAACTCATGAACTCGCTAGGTTGGCAACATTTACATCAACTAAGGAGTGGTTTGAGGAGCCTCTGGGTCAAAGTGTACCCTTTTTTATAGACAATGCAACTATTATTTTGAAGTAATAAATTTTAACTTAGAAAAATTGTATTTAGAGCATCTTCAGTCGGGTGCCTCAAACTGCCCTGAAATGCCCGGGTAGAGGGCAGACAGGCGCTTCAAACTGGCCTTAAACGCCCGAGATGACCAGCACCCCTCATATCCAGCCGAAATTTAGGCGTATAAGAGGAGACCCGGGCATGACCGAGTGATAACCCACAAGTATAGGGGATCAATTGTAGCCTTTCTCGATAAGTAAGAGTGTCGAACCCAACAAGAAGCTAAAGGTAAAACAAATATTCTCTAAAGTTCTATCGACCATCGATAAACTCCACGCACACTTAACGTTCACTTTACCTAGAACAAGTATGAAACTAGAAGTACTTTGTAGGTGTAAAGGGATAGGTTTGCAAGATGATAAAGAACGCGTAAATAAAAGCTAGGGGCTACTTATATAAAGAAAAAAATAAGTTAGTATTAGTAGAGAGCTTTTTTTCAGAAGAAAGTCATTTGTCCCTAGGCAATCGATAACTAGACCAGTAATCATTATTGTAATTTTATATGAGGGAGAGGCATGAGCTAACATACTTTCTCTACCTGAATCATATGCACTTATGATTAGAACTCTAGCAAGCATCCGCAACTACCAAAGATCACTAAGGTAAACCCCAACTATAACATTAACTATCAAGTCCTCTTTACTCCCATACGCAACAACCCACTTACTCGGGTTTGTGCTTCTATTACTCACGCCACCCACCATAAGCGAATCATGAACATATTGCAACACCCTACAACGGGGATCCCGCACGCTTGCGTGACATGTAGAGCACCATAGGATAACACCAATAATAAAATATACAACTCAAACCAATCATGATCATCAATCAACCCATAGGACAAAACGGATATGCTCAACCATCATAGGATAGCCACATATCATTGGATAATAATATATAGCGTTGAGCACCATGTTTAAGTAGAGATTACAACGGGTATAAGAGGTGTTACACTGCTGCATAGAGGGGGGAGAGTTGGTGTTGACGGTAGCGAGGTTGTTGGTGTAGATCGTCGTCACGACCCTTGCTCCGACAGCACTCCGGGGCCACCGAGAGAGAGGGGGAGAGAGACCCCCTCCTCCTTATTATTATTCTTCTTCTTCCTTGACCTCCACCTAGATAGGAGGAGGGTTTCCCCTCTGGTCCATGGCCTCCATGGTGGCGGAGGTCCGGGAGCCCCTCTGAGATTGGATCTATCTCTCTGTTTCTCTTTTGTTTTGCAACCCCTGTTTCTAGACTTTCGCCGTTTCTTAAATTCCCGGAGATCCGTAACTCCGATTGGGCTGAAATTTTAAAGAGATTTTCTTTCAGATATTATCTTTCTTGCGGCGAAAGAAGGGCACCAACTACCTTACAAGGGCCCCGCAAGCCTGCTGGCCGTGCCCAGGGTAGGGGGCGTGCCCCTCGAGCTTGTGGGGCCCTCAGGTATCGTTTCGCGTTGATTTTGATTCCCAAAAATCACATATATTCCAAAATAATTCTTCGCAAAATTTTATCGTGTTTGCACTTCATTTAATATGTATATTATGTGAAACAAAAAAACATGCAACAAATAGGAATTGGCACTGGGCTCTGGATCAATATATTAGTCAAATAAATCATATAAATTATTGCCAAAAGTATGTGAAAGTTGTATAATATTGACATGTAACAATCAACAATTATAGATACAACGGAGACGTATCACCGAGCGCGTCCGCCACGTCGGAACCGACCCACGCTGGCCCATCCCGACCGCACATATAATCTTCCCCATCTGCTGTGTGGACTAAATCCTAACCACTCCACTCCACTTCCCCTCCACATATAATCTCCTGCCTTCTCCGGCATGGCGGCAACGGACCGGAGTCCTCCGTCAGCCGATCCGCGAACTGGGACCTCATCTCAGTCGGGACCGAGGAGGAGATGGTCGTCCGCATTGCGCTCCGCCGCGCCTGCGAGGAGAATGCCCGGCAGCGGTCGGACTCGATCTGCCGCGAATCCATCGCGTCCGCCCAAATGGTGCGTGGATCCGACGCGAGGCAGGTCGTTGCTACCTCCTCGGAGGCTGTGCGCTCTGTCTGGTGTCTGAATGTCGTGGCAGACACATTTCCCCTTCGTTGGCGTGCCGACGACGAGGCTATCCGTGGCCAGTCCGCTAAGTGTATGGCACGACATGCTCACTATGCGAGGCATAGGGCGCGGGAGGCCACATCAGCGAAGCGACAGACGTTGCTGAGGCGGGGTCGCACTCTCTGGCACCTCAACGGATGTCTTATAATCCCGGACGCCGCAACCGCGTCGTGGTGGACATGGCCTCTGACCATGACGGATCCGGCGTCGACCTCACATCGACCGACACCGTCAAGGCTCCGGACTCTGACGAGAAAGAGCAGGACATGGGAGACGGCGGCGCCTCGAGTCCCGCGAGCCGGTGTGTGTCCCATGTCCTAGTCTACCTCACCGATGACTAGAGTAACACTTCGAGGGGCGCAACCAGCCGCCGGACATGGGCATAGCGGAGCTAGATGAGCTCCACTTAGATTAGGTTTCACGTTGCATATAATTGTATAGGTTTGAAGTTTTTTAAATGAGGTATCCAATTGTGAAAGAGATTATTCGAGACCTGACTGATCACTGTCCGCGAATGCATCCAGACGCGTACGCAGACGTTTGAGTGGTCGGATTTGATGTATCCGTTTGTACATGCTCTTACCACACAAAATCAACTGGAACACCGAGGAATGGTAGAAAATCAGTAAATGTCAGCGTATACCCTAATTAAAACGACGCCAGCTGGTATGGCCGTTCCATACGGGCAAATTAATCGGGTCGCCCAAGACAGCAAGTAATACACTAGTTTCCTTTCTGGTCATCGACGCTGACGTGCACGTCATCGGCGAATGCGTCCACGGAGTGTGACGGCATGGAGTGACCGACCGGCGACCGGCGGGGAGAAAACAAGACCCGGACGGATGGATGTCCGACGTAGATGGCTATTTGGCATGCACGCACGTCAGTCAGTTACGGGTGACGCGCGAGCGAGCGAGCACGCATCATGCTCACGAGGGTCAGTGGACGGCGAGTGCTCACCTACCGTACGTTGCCGCTGGCTGGCGCTGGGTACGTGCGCGTGCGCCATGCGTCCAGTCTTTATCTCAACTCCACACATGATTACTAGGCAAAGCGGCTGGGTATAGTGCATAATCAAAGACGACGACCTCCAAGGAAGTAATATGGGTTCAAATATTATTTGTACATCTCTCTTGCAAGAAAAACTTTCCACTTCTCTGTCGGCGCAGTCACCGGTCCGTCTCATCTCCGACGGCCTTTGGGCCATGGAGGTGCGGAGGACCTCGGCAACTGCCAACGGGAGGGACCCCCTTTCTCGTCCTTTAGTACGACCTCCTTTGGTTTTATAGGGTAGAAAAATCGTAGGAATAGAAAAGTCATAGGAAATGAGATGACATGTATTTTCAAATTTCATGAGTAGGAATAGGAAAGAAGATATCCTTTGATTCACATCATAGAATCTTTTTCATTAAGTCTAGACTAATGTTTATTTTCCTATGAAATATAGAGGATAGGAAGAATTCCTTCATAGGAATAGAATTTCATTCCTACAAATCAAATGGCTTTAAAAGAATTTTTCCTATAGAAATCATATCCTATGAAATTCCTCTAAACCAAAGAAGGCCCGCGTCTTTGTTGGGGCTGTGCGACAGCGACAATGTCCCCCTATAGGAATAGTGTCTTCCACATTCTATGGTGTGTCTAGCTTCGTTGGAGGGCGTGTTGAGATGTGTCTCCGTTAGATCTCGGAGGATTCGGTCGGAGTCGTTATCCTTTTGGATCCAGTTTTCATTCGTCTTTGTGTGAGCACCGGTGATGTTTGTTGCTCTGGCGCGTTGGTTCTATGGGGTCTTAGCACGAGGATTCCCGACTGTCTATTACAATAAGGTTTGTCCGGCTTCAGCGAGGAAGGCGCAATGACGCAGCGCACCTTCGGCTCGCTCCGGTGCTTTCAGTCATCGCTAGGTGGTCCACAGACTCGGTTGTAATTTTTATTACCTCTGGTATTTTTGTATTGCCAGGATTAAGAATGGATAGGTTGAAAATTTTCTGAAATATATATATCTGTGTGTGTGTGTGTGTGTTATATTTGTATGTTTTCATCAAAATTCAATATTTTTCCCTATCACTCAGGACTTACGGTCTGGACCGTGATTCCCAACCGACCAGACGTCTCAGCAGTCAGCACAAGTCATCCTGTTTATTTTGTTTTATATACGCCTGGTCCAGCTTCAATTTCTTCATTGTCTTTTTTTTTGGGTCTTTCTATTTTTTTGTGGGTCTTTCAATTTCTTCATTGTCAATGCTCACTTCTTCAATTGAATCTATCACATTCACCCACTTCTTTGCATCGCTGCCCCCCCTAGAACTAGATGATGCCTCATGCAGGTATTTAAAAACAACTAAATTTGTAATAGACAAACATATACAAGAGTGTTCTCGGTTTGCGTAAGTGGCAAAATGGTGCATAAAAATATAACAAATATTTTTCCTGCCAAAAAACATAAAAATACTTAAATCAAACTTAACGTGACACCATCCTTACAAAAAAGTGAAGTACGAAGTATCTATTTTTATCCTGAGCATTCAACATATATATATCGCCGTGAACATACAAAATAAACACAAAAAATCTAGCTTGTGACTGACATGCATAACTTGATTTCCTTTAAAAAAAAAGGACATGCATGACTTGATGAGTGAGATGGTTTACATGGATATAATAATACAAAATTATAGTTTGTGTTACATGCATGACTTGAGGATGCCACAATTTTCAATCTGACGGCTGCCAATAATTAAAATGATGTGAAAGCATGAAGAGAAATCTAATAGTAAGGACTAGGAAGGGACACCACACAAGCAACAATAGACCAATCTCCATCCTAATTTAGTACATAAACTATGTTCTAAAAAGAGATACTTGTGCTTTGCAACGAAGCAACGTGGAGAAGCACATAATTGCATCTCTAACGCGGGCACCTAAAACCAATAGCGAATCAAGAAAGAAATGAAGGGTGGGCTCAAAGTTAACAGCAAGAAAACTAAATGCTTTTTGTCCAAAATTTGAATATGTTTATCAAGATAGTCATTATCTCCTAACCATGTGGACCAACTAAGCTAAAAAAACTCAGATCGCAACGGGAACATGTACTATTTAATGAAATTGTTTGGGATTTTTTTCAAAGATATAATTTTTTAACCAAAATATTGGACCTATCTAGCAAAATAGTCATTATCTCCTAATCATGTTGTCCATATAAGCTCTAATTTCTTTAGATTACAACAAAGCACATATAGCATATATTGAAAAGCTTTAGGTTTCTTTAAAAAAATATACAGTTCAAGCAGGATAAGAAGACCCACTGAACACACGTTGTAAGGAGAAATACGAATAGTTTCTCTCATGTGACAAACAGTAAGATACTAGGCAAGTTAGCTATCTGTGTTTGACTCTCTTGAAAGTGATCATTTTTTATGTATGCGCATTGGAGTTGTGCATGTGTAGATGGGTCTGAGAGTTAAGTTAGTGGGTTAGGTCTAAAGTAATAGAAATAGTACAAACAAATTTGGAGGGCAGGCTTCAGCTTGTCTACTAGAATCGCCATTGCCTAAACCGGATATGGTGCTTGTTTGCGGACGCATCCGCGGATAGTGATACCGGAGAAGGACATCCTACCGTGTCTGCGTACATTTCAAACAGGGTTTGTACAAACCAGAGAATGTTCATGCAAATCTGATGATTTCGATTTAAACCTGACTAAAACCATCACATTTTCGACACATTTCAACTACAAAAGGGGACTATACTTTTTTAACCTAGTCTAAATGATCGCCAACTATAATTCAATGACAAGTTGACTAATTTGCCCACAAAACTATTTCTTTCATCTGTGTAGGGCTGAAGTTTATCAATTTTTCGGTGATTCCCTGCATAGGCCGCTAGGCCTGCGTCGTGCCTTCCTTATATATCGATTTGGGAGCAGCATGCAGCATCGATCAACGATTCGTTCTTATATCGTTCTTCCATCAAACAGTCCCAGCCGTGGAAATCAAACAAGCAGAGGGCAAAAGGAGGGATTGGTGTCCGGACGGATGCTCCGGCGGCTGCCGGTGATGCAGCGAGGCGGATGTGCTGCCGCCGCAGCAGGCGAGCAGCAGACAGAGGTCAATGGCTGCCAGCAGGTTAGAGGAGCAAGACAGAGAGGGAGGCGTCTCAGGGGGACTCATCATATTGTATTGTTCGACTGTATTGGATCGGATTGCTTCTAATCGATCCATTAACAAACATAACCAACTACAACGCTTTTCTCATATGTGAGATCGATTAATTTTAATTTGTTTATTTGTTGGAGATGTACTTTAAGGCTAGAGGGATATCAAGCTTGGGGACAATGACTTAGATACTTGCAGTGTATAGAGGCTTCCTTTATTGGACAAAAATGACTACCGTGTATGCTTTTATAAAATTAGGCCATGTTAACATGTACTCCCTCCGTTCCTAAATATAAGTCTTTTTTACAGATTTAAATATGGACTACATACGGAGCAAAATGAACAAATCTACACTCTAAAATATGTCTGTATATGTCTGTATGTAGTCTATATTAAACTCTTTAAAAAGACATATTTATTTATAAATGAAGGGAGTAGCCATTTTAGTCTTAGTTGCCTTTTAAAAGTCCTTATCTAATTTTAGCATATAATTTCAAAAAAAAGTATCTCTACTACATCTCCATAACTATTCTTCAGTCTTGGACAACATATTCATTTAGTTGGAGGATGCAGCCATGCGGGGATAATAGTTTTTCACCCATTGCAACGCACGGGCATATTTGCTAGTAATTATAAATGCAACAACAAAGAAGTTGATCTATTTTTGCCATGGGTAAGAACTCGTGTAGTCTTAATTCTCCGAATCACCTATGGAGAGGGGAGGGGGAATATCTAGTGCACCTAGCCATCTTGTGCTACTTGTGTACCAAGTTAATAAAATCCAATTTATGAATGTCAAAAAATTCTGAAAAAAGTATGTTGTACTAGCAACAAGAATCTGTCATACTACAAAATTTGAGATCCAAATTGAAAACACGGCATTAGAAAAGAAAAAACAAAAATTTACCGATGATATAGAAAATGGGCCAAATTTCAAGGCCCGGGTTGCATTAGGTACTGTTCACAACATGATTTGTCTTTTTTGTTTCTAACTATGTATGTTGAATTTGAATCTAAATTTTTTATCTATGGTAGATATGTGTCATACTTACACCATCACAAAATTTCATAAATTTTCAATTTTCATAGTGAGATACGGAGATCGACACATCGGTAGCACCAAATTCAACGTTGCACCGGATACGTTCCATGGAGAGGGGCGTCGACGAAATAGCCACATCAAGTTTAATAAGCCAAATGGGAGGGCATATTAATTTGGAACCGCGAGCTTGTTGGAGTCGTGTGTTTAATACAAGAGCCTAAAGAGATATCAGAGTGACAACTTTCAAACACAAATAAAAGAGTATTGACCTCCTTTTGAATTCTCTCTTATGCTTTTTTGCATTCTATTGTAACATCAACTCTATAACCCCCTACCTGCAAAAAAACTCTATTTCCCCCTTAATTAATCGATGAGTCAAGTCTTATGCCTCGGTTTCGAGAGAAAAAATATACTTTATTTTGTAATTTGTAACAAGATAATATCATTTAAACTGTTCTGAGATACTAGGTAAAACCATGCTAAAACTTAATGACCCAAAACTAAGATAAAATATAAATACTTCATCAACATTATATGGATGCACCAATGAATAAAAGAAAATTAAGGCGGACACCCAGCAAACAAGTCAAGCTTTGTCAGGCTCACATCACTTCTTAATCCTATCATTGGTATCCTAATATCTAGGAGAAGGTAACTTCTCCCTTCAACAAAGTAACTTCTCAATGTCATTCATCAAAGAAAGGGGAGATCAAAATAAATTTCATCCTCAGTGAGAAATTAATGACAGTATAACCGCACATAATCCCTGCCCTCGCAGCAAATTTGCATTTTCGGGTGTTTGTTTTCGTGATCTGGGAGTTCCTGGTCATCAGATTTCGTCTGAAAATCGCGCACTATGTGTAGTCTGGTCCAACAGTGTTGTGGGCTGCTGCTTCCATCTATTTCAAATACATTTGTACCACACAATTAGGATCATCCTTCAAAATGCAATAGAGGGCGAGATCTGAGGTGAGCAAAGTAAGATAGAGAGACATGAGGGTTGGCGGCCGGGAAGAAAGGGTGTCGTTACCGCAGCTTGAGATAAGGATAAAATGGATGGAGCGGTGCGAGAGGCCCATGTGGGACACGTGTCGATCATTGGGGGCGATTGACGCTCGACTGTAGTCAACAATTTTTTCAAGTGTTTTATTTTTGTTTTTCTCAATATTAATCAGATTTAAGTTGCCCTTTTGTGTCTTTGTTAAAAAAAGAGTTAGGGGGTCGGATCCGCGGTGGAGACCCTTTATGCTTGTCAGAGCCGGAATGGTTACGCGTTACATCATGCTTTGTTGGGGCTAATTAAAGTTAAGGAATGAAAATTGAAGGGGTATGAGACTTCAAATCTATTGTTTGGTTAGGGGATTGGGAATTCAAAAGGAAGTATACTTGAAACTTCAACTCCCACCATTTTATTAATAGGGAAGAGGGGTGGGAGTTGGAAGAGAATTGTTTTAGTTAGTCCATCCCAACCCTTCATCAAAGCTTACATTATCTTTTCTTGTCTAGTCCCTCGTCAGTTCCCAAGAACTAAACAAGGGAATACAATTTCTTCTCAAATCCGCATACATAATTCCTATTATGAGCCAAACAAAGGATTGGAAATAAAATGACTCATCCCAGGTTTAATATGAAGACAACTCCCTACTCTAAACTCACACTCCCATATTGCAAAACAAAGGACAAAAGAAAAAGTATTTTTTTCCAGCGCTCCAAAAGGCTAGAAATTTTTACTGTTTTTTCCCGAAGATATGGAGCCACAAGCTAGAAGATGGGCCAGGTGGAGCCCACAAGGCCTCCACGTGGTAGGCCCACGTGCCGCCGCTACTTGTGATAGGCGTTGGATTTCCCGAAAGAGGAAGAGTGATGTAGTATAGTAGTAGAATTTCCCTTAGTTAAGAACCAAGGTTTATTGAACCAGTAGGGGACGTCACACAAACTCCTCATAGCAGTAACTTCACACACAAAGAAAGTACTTGCAGCCAACGCGAGTAAGAGAGTTTTCAATCCCCTTGTACTTGTTAATTGCAAGAATTAAATTTGATAATGATAGATAGATAATAGAAAGAGAAAATAAAAGTAAATAAGTTGTAGCAAGTATTTTTAGTGTTTTATTAAATATAAAGTGAATGGACCCAGGGCCATAGCATTCACTAGAGGCATCTCTCTCATGAACATAGTACAGTGGGTAAATACATCACTGTTGGGCAACTAATAGAAAAACCACATAGTTATGACGATATTCATGGCATGATCAATATATAGGAATTACGTCCATAACAAGTAGACTTTTAATCTTACTAAATCTACTACTATTACTCCATCCATCGACCACTATCTAGCTGAGGTATTAAGTTCATAACAAACAAAGTAATGCTTGGAGCATGATGACATAATGTAGACAAAGTAAAATCAATTAATATGATTGAAACCTGATATGTCTCCAACATATCTATAATTTTTTATCGTTCCATTATAATATCTTTTATAAATGTTTTATATGCATTAATATGTTATTTTATATTATTTTTGGGACTAACCTATTTACCTAGTGCCAAGCGCCAATTGCTGTTTTTTCCGTGTTTTTGTCTTCTACAGAAAATCAATACCAAATGGAGTCCAAACGGAACCAAACTTTTTGATGATTTTTCTTGGACAACAAGACACCTAGGAAGCTTCCGGAGGAGGCCAGAAGACCCGCGAGAAGGCCACAAGCCCTAGGGGCACACCCCGAGGGATGCGCCCCTAGGCTTTGTGGGCCCCTTATGGCTCTCCTAATGATAACTCCATCACTATAAATTCCCAAATATTCCCCTTACGTTAGAGGGCACACCAAAAATACTTTTCCTCCGCCGCAAGCTTCTGTTCTCGTGAGATCCCATGTTGGGCCTTCTCCGGCGCTCCGTCGGAGGGGGATTCGATCACGGAGGGCCTCTACATCAACCTTGCTACCCTTCGAATGATGCGTGAGTAGTTTACCACGTACCTAAGGGTCCATAGCTAGTAGCTAGATGGCTTCTTCTCTCTTTTTGATCTTCAATAAAATGTTCTCCTCGATGTTCTCGGAGATCTATTCGATGTAATCTTCTTTTGTGGTGCGTTTGTTGAGATCCGATGAATTGTGGATTTATGATCAGATTATTCGTAAATATTATTTGAGTCTTTTATGAACTCTTTTATGCATGATTAATATAGCTTTGTGTTTCTCTCTGATCTATCGATTTGATTTGGCCAACTAGATTGGTTTTTCTTGCAATGGGAGAGGTGCTTTGTGATGGGTTCAATCTTGCGATGTCCTCACCCAGTGACAGTAGGGGTAGTGAGGCACGTATTGTATTGTTTCCATTAAGGACAAAAAGATGGGCTTATACCATATTGATTGGATCTATCCCTCTACATCATGTCATCTTGCTTGAGGCGTTACTCCGTTCTTTATGAACTTAATACACTAGATGCATGCTGGATAGCATTCGATGTGTGGAGTAATAGTAGTAGATGCGGACAGGAGTTGGTCTACATGTCATGGACGTGATGCCTATATTCATGATCATTGCCTTAGATATCATCATAACGTTGTGTTTTTTCTATCAATTGCTCAACAGTAATTTGTTTACCCACTGTATGCTTTATTCAGAGAGAAGCCTCTAGTGAAACCTATGGCCCCCAGGTCTATTTTCCATCATATATTTTCATATCTATAAAACCAAAAACCCAAAAATACCTTGCTACAATTTATTTATATTTAGTTTGTTTTGCCTTTTACTTATCTTTTATATCTATCTCTATTAGATCTCACTATTGCAAGTGACTGTGAAGGGATTGACAACCCTTTTTTGGCGTTGAGTGCAAGTTTTTGTTAGTTTGTGCAGGTGTATATATTGGGGACTTGCTTGTGCCTCCTACTGTATTGATACCTTGGTTCTTAACTGAGGGAAATACTTATCTCTACTTTGCTGCATCACCCTTTCCTCTTCAAGCGAAAAATCAATGCAAGCTCAAGAAGTAGTAGGAAGAATTTCTGGCGCCATTGCCGAGGAGGTTCTACATCAAGCCTGCCAAGTACATATCATAAACTCTCATCTCTTGCATTATATTATTTTCCATTTGCCTATGGTTTTCCTCTCTCCCACTTCTAAAACATTTTCAGAAAAACACAAAAATATTTGCCTTTTTATTCACCTTATTTCTGTTTGTCTTTTTGTTTTGCTCTTCGTTTGCTTATGTGCTAGATTGCTTGCTTTGTCACGATGTTTCAAGAAAATACTAAGTTGTGTGACTTTTCCAATACTACTAATAATGATTTCATTAGTACTCCAATTGCTCCCGCCACTAGTGCGGAATCTTATGAAATTAGTGCCGCTATGTTGAATCTTGTTATGAAAGAACAATTTTCTGGAAGTCCTAATGAAGATGTTGCATCCCTTCTAAATACTTTCATTGAGTTGTGTGATATGCAGAAGAAAAAAGATGTGGATAATGATATTGTTAAATATTGAAGCTATTTCCATTCTCATTACGAGATCGTGCTAAAACTTGGTTTTCATCTTTGCCTAAAAATAGTATTGATTCATGGAATTAGTGTAAAGATGCTTTTATTTCCAAGTACTTTCCTCCTGCTAAGATCATCTCCCTTAGGAACGATATAATGAATTTTAAGCAACTTGATCATGAACATGTTGCACAATCTTGGGAGAGGATGAAATTGATGATAAGAAATTGCTCTACTCATGGTTTAAGTTTATGGATGATCATACAAAATTTTTAAGCCGAATTGAATTTTGCATCTAGAAATCTTTTATATTTTGCCGCAGGAGGTACTTTTATGGAAATCACTTTAGCAGAAGCAACCTAAATCCTAGATAATATTATATAAAATTACTCTCAATGGCACAACGAAAGATCTTCTACTAGCAAAAAAGTGCATGTGATTGAAGAAATTAATACTTTGAGTGGAAAGATAGATGTACTTATGAAATTAATTGCTATTAAGAGTGCTCCTATTGATCCTAATGACATTCCTTTGTCCACTTTGATTGAGAATAACAATTAATCTATGGATGTGAATTTTGTTGGTAGGAACAATTTTGGTAATAATACGTATAGAGGAAACTTCAACCCTAGGCTGTTTCCTAGTAATTCCCCTAATAATTATGGTAATTACCACAACAATTCTTATGGAAATTATAATAAAATACCCTCTCATCTTGAGAACAATATTAAAGATTTCATTAATTCTCAAAAGATTTTCAATGCTACGGTTGAATAAAAAATGCTTAAGATTGATGATTTGGCTAGAAACGTTGATAGAATTTCTCATGAGATTGATTCTTTTAATATTAGACCTATGCCACCCAAAGTTGATATTAATGAATCTATGAAATCTATGAAAATTTCTATTAATGAAAGTAGAGAGATAACCGCTAGGATGCATGCTAAGAGAGATTGGCTAGAAAAAGCATGTTCTTCTAGTTTTTGTGATAATAATGATGAAGCTCTTAAAGTGATTGGTGTGACTAATATTGAATCTTTGTTTGCTAATAAAATACTTGAGAAAGATGGGACTGGATATGATTCAACTTTAGCTAGAAGGCATCCCAATAATTTGCAGGGTGAAGATCTTAATGAAAAAATTTGATAAAAGTGGGATTGGCGAGGTCAAAATTTTAGGTAGCGATGAACCCACTCTTTTGGATTTCAAGGATTTTAATTATGATAATTTTTCTTTAATAGATTGTATTTCCTTGTTGCAATCCATGCCAAATTAACCTCATGCTTATAATCAAAATAAGGCTTTTACTAAACATATCGTGGATGCTATGATGAAATCATTTGAAGAAAAACTATTAAGATTAAGATTAAAGATTACGAGTGTAATGCTTTGTGTGATTTGGGTGCTAGCATTTCCACTATTCCCAAAACTTTATGTGATGTGCTATGTTTCCATAAAATTGGTGATTGTTCTTTGAATTTGCATCTAGCAGATTGCACTATTAAGAAACCTATGGGAAGGATTAATGATGTTATTATTGTTACAAATAGGAATTATGTGCCCTTACATTTTATTGTGCTTGATATAGATTGCAATCCTTCAAGCCCTATTATACTTGGTAGACCTTTCCTACGAAACATTGGTGCAATTATTGATATGAAAGAAGGAAACATCATATTTCAATTCCCGTTAAGGAAGGGCATGGAACACTTTCCAAGAAAGAAAATTAAATTAACATATGAATCTATTATGAGGGCCACTTATGGATTTAATACCAAAGATGGCAATACCTAGATCTATGCAATATGCCCAGCTAGGGGCGTTAAACAATAGCGCTTGTCAGGAGGCAACCCAATTTTATTTTGTGTTTCTTGTTTTTGCTTCTGTTCTTGAATAAATACACAATATTACTTCTGTAATAATGGTGTTTTAGTGTTTTAATTAGTGTTTGTGCCAAATAAGACCTTTGGGATGATCCATGGTAATAGTTGATTTGATTTTGCTGAAAACCAGAAACTTTTGTGCCCAGTAACAGAATTGATCTGGGCTTCTGGAGCGCGATAAATTCTTAAATTTTTCTACATAAGATTGATATAAAATTACCTAGATTTACAGAAGAATATCGAATTTCTAGATTACTACCGACTGTTCCATTTCTAACAGATTCTGTTTTCTTTGTGTTGTTTGCTTATTCTAATGAATCTATTGGTAGTATTGGGGGGTATGAACAATGGAGAAGTTGGAATATAGTAGATATAGAATGAGTTCACAACAGTACCTCAATTGGTGATTTGTTTTATTATACTAATGGGTCTTACGAGTTTTCTGTTGAGTTTTGTGTTGTGAAGTTTTCAAGTTTTGGGTAAAGATTTGATGGACTATGAAATAAGGAGTAACTAGAGCCTAAGCTTGGGGATGCCCAAGGCACACCAAGGTAGTATTCAAGGACAACCAAACATCTAATCTTGGGGATGCCTCGGATGGCATTCCCTCTTTTGTCTTCAATCCATCAGTAAATTTACTTAAGGCTATATTTTTATTCACCACATGATATGTGTTTTGCTTGGAGCGTCTTGTACTATATGAGTCTTTGCTTTTGGTTTGCAAAAATCGTCCTTGTTGTACACACCTTTTGAGAGGGACACACATTAATTGTGAATTTATTAGAATACTCTATGTGCTTCACTTATATATTTTGAGCTAGGTAGTTGCTCTAGTGCTTCACTTATATCTTTTTAGAGCATGGAAGTGGTTTTATTTTGTAGAAATTTATGAACTCTCATGC
The DNA here is from genome assembly GCF_018294505.1 of Triticum aestivum. Lineage (NCBI taxonomy): Eukaryota > Viridiplantae > Streptophyta > Magnoliopsida > Poales > Poaceae > Triticum > Triticum aestivum. Next base: position 177,547,595 of record NC_057800.1, on the reverse strand, counting down.
TTCACATATATTATTTTGAGAGTATTAAAGTAGTATGGCAATTTCCATAGGTTATGATTTTGGTCCTAATATGATGGGCATCCAAGAGGGGTATAATAAAAACTTTCATAAAGAGCATTGAATATATGATAATTCGATTCCTTGCATTTGTTTTGAGATATAAAGATGGTGATATTAGAGTCATGCTAGAGAGTTATTATGGGCTAGTAGAAATACTTGTGTTAAAGTTTGTGATATCCCGAAGCATGCATGTATGCTCTATCGTTATGCGATGAAGTTAGGGCATGATTTATTTTTTATTGTCTTCCTTTGTGTGGAGGTTGGGAGCGCGTGATGGTTAACTTCTACGAACCTCTCCCCTAGGAGCATGCGTATTGGTACTTTGTTTCGATGGCTAATAAACTTTTATAATAAATATATGAGTTCTTTATGACTAATGTTGAGTCCATGGATTACACACACTCTCACCCTTCCACATTGCTAGCCTCTCTAGTACCGCACAACTTTCGCCGGTGCATTAAACCCAGCATATATCTTTTCTCAAAACAGCCACCACACCTACCTATTATGGCATTTCCATAGCTATTCCAAGATATATTGCCATGCAACTTCTGTTGTTCCATTTATTATGACACGCATCATCATTGTCATATTGCTTTGCATGATCATGTAGTTGGCATAGTATTTGTGGCTTGTCCACCATTCATACTTTTTACACAGGTCACGCTAGATCATTGGACATCCCGGTACACCGCCGGAAGCATTCATATAGAGTCATATATTTGTTCTAGTATCTACTCACAATTCTTCAGTTATAATTAAATAAAAGTGTGATGATCATAATTATTAGAGCATTGTCCCATGTGAGGAAAGGATGATGGAGGCTATGATTCTCCCACAAGTCGAGATGAGGCTCCAGACTTAAAATAAAAAAGAGGCCAAAGAGCCCAATAAAAAAAGAGGCCAAAGAGCCCAAAAGAAAAAAAATGAGAAAAAGAGAGACGGGATAATGTTACTATCCTTTTCCACACTTGTGCTTCAAAAATAGCACCATGGTCTTCATGATAGAGAGTCTCCTATTTTATCACTTTCATATACTAGTGGGAATTTTTCATTATAGAACTTGGCTTGCATATTCCAATGATGGGCTTCCTCAGATCGCCCTAGCTCTCCATGAGCAAGCAAGTTGGATGCACACCCACTTAGTTTTCTTTCGAGCTTTCATACACTTATAGTTCTATTGCATCTGTTGCATGGCAATTCCTACTCACTTACTGGTACCTCTTGAGCTTGTGTTGTTTTTCCCTTGAAGAGGAAAGAGTGATGCATCAAGGTAGAGATAAGTATTTCCCTCAGTTAAGAACCAAGGTATCAATCCAGTAGGAGGCACAAGCAAGTCCCCAATATATGCACCTGCACAAACTAACAAACACTTGCACTCAACGGGAAAAAGGGGTGTCAATCCGTTCACAGTCACTTGCAAGAGTGAGATCTAATAGAGATAGATATAGAAGATAAGTAAAACGCAAAATATAAATAAATTGCAGCAAGGTATTTTTTGGTTTTTAGTTTATAGATCTGAAAATATATGATGGAAAATAGACCTCGGGGCCATAGGTTTCACAAGAGGCTTCTCTCTTGAAGAAAACATACGCTGGCTAAACAAATTACTGTTGTGCAATTGATATAAAAAGCACAAAGTTACGACGATATATATCTAAGGCAATGATCATGAATATAGGCATCACGTCCGTGACAAGTAGACCGACTCCTGCCTGCATCTAGAGTATTAAGTTCATAATAACAGAGTAACGCCTTAAGTAAGATGCCATGATGTAGAGGGATAAACTCAAGCAATGTGATAAACCCCTTCTTTTTATCCTTAATGGCAACAATACAATACGTGCCTCGCTACCCCTACTGTCATTGGATGAGGACAATGCAAGATTTAACCCATCACAAAGCACCTCTCCCATTGCAAGAAAAACCAATCTAGTAGTCCTAACCAAATCGATAGATCAGAAAGAAATACTAAGCTATCTCAATCATGCATAAAAGAGTTCAGAAAAGACTCAAATAATATTCATATATAATTTGATCATAAATCCACAATTCATCGGATCTCAACAAACGCACCGCAAAAGAAGGTTACATCGAATAGATGTCCAAGAACATTGAGGAGAACATTGTATTGGGGATCAAAGAGAGAGAAGAAGCCATCTAGCTACTAGCTATGGACCCTTAGGTCCATGCTAAACTACTCACACTTCATCGGAAGGGCAGCAAGGTTGGTGTAGAGGCCCTCCGTGATTGAATCCCCCTCCGGCGGAGTGCCGGAAAAGGCCCTGAGATGGGATCTCACGAGAACAGGAGCTTGCGGCGGCGGAAAAGTATTTTTGCTGTGCCCTCTGATGTAGGGTATATTTGATAATTTATAGTAGTGGAGTTAGGGTTAGAAGGTCTCCGAGGGGCCCACAATTCAAGGGGCGCGCCCCTAGGGCTTGTGGTCTCCTTGTAGGTCTTCTGGCCTCTTCGCAAAGCTTCCTAGGTTTCTTTTGGTCCAAAAAAAATCATTGTAAAGTTTTATTCCGTCTGGAATCCGTTTGATATTGATTTTCTGTAGAAGCCAAAAACAAGGCAAAAAACAGCAACTGGCACTAGGCACTAGGTTAATAAGTTAGTCCCAGAAAATAATGTAAAATAACATATTAATGCATATAAAACATCAAAACAAATAATATAATAGCATGAAACAATAAAACTTTTATAGATACATTCAAGACGTATCAAGCATCCCCAAGCTTAATTCTTGCTCGTCCTCGAGTAGGTAAATGATAAGAATAGAATTTTTTGATGTGGAATGCTACCTAACATATTTATCAATGTAATTCTTCTTATTTTGGCATGAATATTCAGATCCATACGATTCAAAACAAAATTTTAATATTGACATTAAAACAATAATACTTCAAGCATGCTAATAAAGTAACCATGTCTTCTCAAAATATCATGGCTAAAGAAAGTTATTCCTACAAAATCATAAAGTCTTGCCATGCTCTATCTCATCACCCAAAGTATTTATCATGCACATCCCCAGTGTTAGCCAAGCAATTGTTTCATACTTTTGGTGTCCTCAAACTTTTTCAACTCTCACGCAATACATGAGCGTGAGCCATGGATATAACACTATAGGTGGAATAGAATATGGTGGAGGTTGTGAGGAGAAGACAAAAAAGGAGAAAGTCTCACATCAACTAGGCAAATTAATGGGCTATGGCGATGTCCATCAATTGATATTGATGCAAGTGACTAGGGATTACCATGCAACGGATACACTAGAGCTATAAGTGTATGAAAGCTCAAATGAAAACTAAGTGGGTGTGCATCCAACTTGCTTGCTCACAAAGACCTAGGGCAATTTAAGGAAGCTCATCATTGGAATATACAAGCCAAGTTCTATAATGAAAAGTTCCCACTAGTATATGAAAGTGATAAAATAGGAGACTCTCTCTATCATGAAGAACATGGTGCTATTTTTGAAGCACAAGTGTGGAAAAGGATAGTAACATTGTCCCTTCTATCCTTTTCTCTCATTTTTTATTTTCTTTTTGTTTCCTTTTTTCTTTTGGGCTCTTTGACCTCTCTTTTTTGTTGGGCTCTTTGGCCTACTTTTCTATTTTAAGTCCGGAGACTCATACCAACTTGTGAGGGAATCATAGCTTCCATCATCCTTTCCTCACATGGGAAAATGCTCTAATAATGATGATCATCACACTTTTACATACTTACAACTCAAGAATTACAACTCGATACTAGAACAAAGATATGACTCTATATGAATGCCTCCGGTGGTGTACCGGGATGTGCAATGATCTAGTGTAGCAAAGATATAAAAAACGGACAAGCCATGAAAACATCATGCTAGCTATCTTATGATCATGCAAAGCAATATGACAATGATGGTCTGTGTCATAATAAAACGGACTGCAATTGACTTCGGGCAGCCGGCTGGTTGGCGCAGTCGGTAGATGGTCGGGTGGAGCAGTCGGACGGGGAGCTGATAGGAGCGACTGGACTACAGTTGACTTCGGGCAGCCGGCTCGTTGGCGCAGTCGGCAGCCGGCCGGGTGGAGCAGTCGGTAGCTGGCAGCCGGCTGGGTGGAGCAGTTGGCAGCCGACAAGAGCGGTCGGGCTGTAGTTGACTTTGGGCAGCCGGCTGGTTGGCGCAGTCGGCAGTCGGCAGCCGGCCGGGTGGAGCAGTCGGATGGGGAGCCGGCAGGAGCGGCCGGGCAGTCAGACTGAGGGGCTTTGCTAGCCCCGATGTCATGAAATATCGTCTTGCCGTCTTCAGGGTACCCATGGTCAATTACTCCGACACCGTCGAAACAAAGTAGTAATACGCATGCTCCTAGGAGGGAGGTTGGTAGGAGTTAACCATCGCGCGCTCCTGACCTCCACACAAAGGATGACAATCAATAATAAATCATGCTCCAACTTCATCGCATAATGATAGACCATGCATGCATGCTTCATGAATCACAAACTTTAACACAAGTATTTCTACTAATCCACAATTACTCTCTAGCATGGCCCTAATATCACCATCTTTATATCTCAAAACAAATGCAAGGAATCAAACTTCTCATATATTCAATGCTCTTTATGAAAGTTTTTATTATATCCCTATTGGATGCTCATCATACAACAACAACAACTACAACAACAACAAAGCCTTTAGTCCCAGACAAGTTGGGGTAGGCTAGATGTGAAACACATAAGATCTCGCAACCAACTCATGGCTCTGGCACATGGATAGCAAGCTTCCACGCACCCCTGTCCATAGTTAGCTCTTTGGTGATACTCCAATCCTTCAGGTCTCTCTTAACGGACTCCTCCCATGTCAAATTCGGTCTACCCCGCTGAGGGAGTACTGGATTAGGGGGTGTCCGGATAGCCGGACTATAACCTTTTGCCGGACTGTTGGACTATGAAGATACAAGATTGAAGACTTCGTCCGGATGGGACTCTACTTGGCGTGGAAGGCAAGCTAGGCAATACGGATATGGATATCTCCTCCTTTGTAACCGACCTTGTGTTACCCAAGCCCCCTTCGGTGTCTATATAAACCGGAGGGTTTTAGTCCATAGGACAACAACTACAACATACAATCAAACCATAGGCTAGCTTTTATGGTTTAGCCTCTCTGATCTCGTGGTAGATGAACTCTTGTACTACCCATATCATCAATATTAATCAAGCAGGACGTAGGTTTTTACCTCCATCAAGAGGGCCTGAACCTGGGTAAAACATCGTGTTCCCTGCCTCCTGTTACCATCCGGCCTAGACGCACAGTTCGGGACCCCCTACTCGAGATCCGCCGGTTTTGACACCGACATTGGTGCTTTCATTGAGAGTTCCTCTGTGTTGTCACCGTTAGGCTTGATGGCTCCTACTATCATCGATAGCGATGTAGTCCAGGGTGAGACTTTTCTCCCCGGACAAACCTTCGTGTTCGGCGGCTTTGTACTGCGGGCCAATTCGCCTGGCCATCTAGAGCAGATCAAAAGTTACGCCCCTGGACACCAGGTCAGGTTTGGAAGCTTAAATTACATGGCCGATGTCCGCGAAGACTTGATCTTCGACGGATTCGAGCCTATGCCTTGTGCGTCACGCAGTCACGATGAGTACGATTTAGCTCTACCATCGGACAACGTTCAGGAGATCGCACCGGCAGCCGCTCTGACCCTCAATTCGGAGCTAGTTGCGCCTTCCGTGGACGGGTGGATGGACCCCACCACGGAGGCCTTACCCTCAGCGGCGATCGAGCCGAACATCAACCTTACCTTGCGCGAGAGCCGTGTTGATAAACTACCGGATCCTTCTCCGGCCACGGACTCCAAACCGCCTGTGCCCGTTCCTATTGAATCTGATTGGGCGCCGATCATGGAGTTTACCTCCGCAGATATTTTTCAGCACTCGCCCTTTTGTGACATACTGAACTCGTTAAGGTCTCTCTCCTTATCAGGAGGATCCTGGCCGAACTATGTCCGGCAGGACTGGGATGCGGACGACGAAGAAATCCGCGACCCACCCACCACCCACTTAGTAGCCACTGTCGATGACTTAACCGACGTGCTCGGCTTCGACTCCGAAGACATTGACGGTATGGACGATGATGCGGGAGATGAAGAGGAACCACTGCCTATAGGGCACTAGACGTCCACCTCATCACATGACGTATACATGGTGGACACACGAAAGGAAAACGACGACGAGGAACGGAAGGATGCAACGAAGGGTTGTCCCCTCGAGAAGCAGTCAAAGCGGCGGCATAAGCACCGCCCCAAATCCCGCCTCGACAGAAATAACGATCATATAGGCCCAACGTTAGAGCAGGGTGAACCACTGCCGGACCACGGCAATGCGGAGAATCAAACCGAACAAGCCAACTCTGTCAAAGATAATAGTCCGGCGGACATAACACCGGACAGACACCCAGAGCAACAAAATGCCCATAAAAGGCTTGTTGCCACTACGAGGAGTCTAAATAGACAGAAGTAAAGGCTCAAGGCTGCGCAAGACACACTCCAAATCAGATGGAGCAAAGTACTCAATGCAACAGCAAAATACGGCGGCAATCGCCCCACCAAGAGTTACCCGAAGCAGAAGTTACTACCCGAATTCGATGAGAAGGCCCTAGATCCCCCGCAACCAAAAATTAAAATGGCCACCCGGCCAGATAGACGACCTCACGGCCAACATGGAGTGGCAAGCAATGCCGCACATAAGCCAATACGCGATCCACGTGAGGGCTCGCATCAAAAGGACGAAGCAACTAGATCCATCTATGGACCATGCAAGCGCGCTCCAGCATACGATGCAACACACCAAACATCCGAACACCACGGCACGCCCAGATACAGGGGCGCCACACCCCCCCTATGTTTCACCGATGAGGTGCTGGACCATGAATTTCCAGAGGGATTCAAACCCGTAAACATAGAGGCATACGGTGGAACAACAGACCCTGGGGTCTGGATTGAGGACTATATCCTCCACATTCATATGGCTTGAGGAGATGATCTCCACGCCATTAAAAATTTACCCCTCAAACTCAAAGGGCCAGCTCGGCACTGGCTTAAGAGCCTCCTCGAAAACTCCATCGGAAGCTGGGAAGAGCTCGAAGACACTTTCTGGGCAAATTTTCAAGGGACTTATGTCCGACCTTCGGACGCGGACGATTCGAAGAGTCAGCCCGAAAGCTCTGGAATAGGTTTCTCACTAAAAAGAACCAAATAGTCGACTGTCCGGATGCCGAAGCCTTGGCAGCCCTTAAGCATAGCGTCCGTGACGAATGGCTTGCCAGACACCTCAGCCAAGAAAAGCCGAGAACAATGGCAGCATTAACAAGCCTCATGACCGACTTTTGCACAGGTGAGGATAGTTGGCTAGACAGATGCAGCACCAACGACCCTAGTACATCCGAAGCTAGAGATGGAAACGGGAAATCACAGCGCAACAACAATAACAAATGCCGGAATAAAGAAGACACCACGAAGAGCACGGCAGTAAAGCCGGATTCAAAAGCTCTCGGCCAAGTCAGCAAAAGCCGCCCTTTAAAGGCGCCAGAGACGAACTGTCCAGCCTAAACAAAATTCTGGACCAAGTATGTTAGATCCATAGCACCCCTAGTAAACCCGCTAATCATACCCATAGAGAATGTTGGGTCTTCAAGCAGTCCAACAAGCTCAATGCCGTACACAAGGGGGAGGATACACCAAGCGAATAGGAGGATGCGCCTCTCAAGCAAGACGCTGGGGAACAAAAGAAATTTCCACCAGAAGTCAAAACAGTAAACGTGTTACACGTGATCAAGGGGAGAAACAAAGTGGCACTCCCATATAAATATGCCCAAGGGCCTATCACCGCGGAGCCCTGCCACTGGTCATTTCAACCGATCACTTTCGACCATCGCGATTACTCAGCAAGTATCCGGCGGGCAGGATGGGCTGCCTTGGTATTAGACCCAATAATTGACGAATACCACTTTACACGAGTCCTCATGGACGGTGGCAGCAGTTTAAACCTGATATACCAGGATACAATCCGCAAAATGGGGATAGACCCAACGAAAATTCGCCTCAGCAATACTACCTTTAAAGGAGTAATGCCAGGCCCAGGGGCTCATTGCACGGTCTCTGTGCTACTAGAAGTTACTTTCGGCTCCCCCGATAACTTCCATAGTGAAAATTTAACCTTCCACATTGCTCCGTTCCAAAGCGGTTATCAAGCACTACTTGGACGTGATGCTTTTGCTCGCTTTAATGCAATACCGCATTACGCTTCCCTCACGCTCAAGATGCCCGGTCCACATGGCATCATTACAGTGAACAGAAATATTAAGCGATCTTTGCGCGCCGAAGAGAATGTGACTGCCTTGGCAGCCACACACTAAAAACGGCCTCACCAACTAAAGCATTTGATAGGTCGTCAAGACCACGGACGCGGTTAGATGATTCCAGCGCTGCTATATGTAATTTGTACCGTATTGATGGTCACACCCCTATTACAAACAAAGGGGGCTCAATGCGCGCAGACAAGTGGCAATTTCTACTCATTTTTAGTTATACACGGTTTCTTTAAAAACTACCTTTTTGCATGAATTTTTTTTCACCTAAGTTCCTCTGTTTTACAGATGATCATCGTGCTACACCCGTCCAGGATACGGCACAACAGAGACACAGGCGCAGACGTGCAGCAGGGACCCACTCCAAGGATTCTTTTTAGATTAAGACCTTGCGCAAACCTTTTTTACTGTCTCTTGTTGATACACATCCCTCGAATTCTCAGTACAATTGAGAAGGATGCTGACATCTTGGCATGTGGCCACGTCAGAATAATGCACGTACCTGGACACAAGGGGCTTCTTACAAAGGGCACTATTTAGGCCCGGTTTACACCATAAAGACCGAATACCTTAGTGAGTGTTTGGCGTCGCGAGTTTGGCCTTATATGCATCAGCTCTGAATCTTTGTATTTGGTCAAATGTTGGGTTTGCCCGGCTCCTGTGTTTTGGTGCCTTACGTTCCGCTTTATCGTCTAAGGCAGCACCAGGAGAACTACTGCGATTGTGCCCTGGTTCATCCGGACGAGCACCTTAGTAGAGAAAGCCGAAAACTGACTGTCATGATATAGCATTAGACTGGTCAACCACTCGATGACCTATCGGAATGATAGAATTCCTCCGCCTTAACGAAGGGCCGTTTCCCGGCCAGGCATGTACGGACCCCGAGATCGGGAGAGTGTGGAGCCACCAGGGGCTATCTAGTAGCCCCACTGTCAAACTCCTATGGCTAAGTGAAAGTGTTAAAGCATTATAGTCCGGTTGCCTCGTTCGCTGCGCTATCACCTCCTTAATAGGACCAAGACGTTGTGTTAAGTGTGAACACGCATTTTTTGCGAGCACCTTCGCATTATATGCGTGGGGGTCGAAGTCGACGACTACAATCTTTCAGGTTATACACATGTATACATAAACGGCCGCACAGGAGGCATCATATTACTTTCAGGCAAAAGTATAAAACATAGCCTTAATAAATTTCATAAAAACATTGTGTTTACAATGGGAATTCATGTCACTCAAACATAATATTCTTCGAGCACTGGGACTCTATCAAACAAGCACCCTCGAGAACCTCTTCGAAATAGTGCTCGGCAGCCACTCGGCCTATGGCCGAACCCTGCGCCGCAACAGTGGTAGCGTCCATCTTCGCCCAGTATGCTTTAACACGGGCAAGGGCCATTCGCGAGCCTTCTATGCACGCCGACCTCTTCATCGCGTTGATGCGCGACACCGCACCAAGGAGCTGCTGCACCAAGCTGAAATAGTTGTTCGGCTTCGGATTCTCCGGCCACAAATGATCTAGAACGGACCTCATGGCAAGTCCGGACAACCTATTAAGTTCGGCCCATTCGGCTAGTTGATCAGTCAAGGGAGGCGGACGCTCTGGAATGTTAAATTGTGACAAGAATAGCTTGTCCACTTCACGACATGTACGATCTCGGAAGTATTCAACCGCATCGACAACGCTCGCCGCCAAGTCCATATATGCGTCGGCCAAACTCCACAGCCGATCCAGAGGGGCATATCGCGGATCTCTGAACTTCCGCTGCAGCAGAAAGGGCTTCCCAGCCGCAATATCCCCGGCTTCGCGCAGCTCCTCCTTCTTCGCCCTCATAGCAGAGCGAGTGTCTTTGGTCACCATTGTGGCCTTTTCAACATCTGCTGCCTACACTCTGTTCTCCTTTTCAAGGACCTGGCAACGGTCGGCAGTGTCTTTTAATTCTACGGCCATCTTGGCCATCTTCTCTTTGCTTTTGTAATGCGCGACCTTCTCAGCTTTTAACTCTTCGGCCGCCTCCAAAGCAGCCGCATTACTAACTCTCGCTTGTTCCGCCCGAAGGGTCTCCACAGTGGCAGCTCCATCTGCAATCACAACATATTAAAGATACTGGCATCATGCTGCTGTTATTATGTAACGTTCACCAAGAAAACATTACTTACCCTGTGACTCGTCAAGCCGCCTGTTAACAAGCTCGATGTCGGCGTCTGCCGCATCTAGTTGCCGCTTTAGTTCGGCAAATTCATGAGTCCGGCTAGCCATCGGAGCTCCCATTACCTGCACATTAAAGCGGTATTGTTATTGCCTGGGACTACGATCCTCTGTTTGCCGCCATTCTTGACGACAACCAGTCTCAGGGGCTACTATCTACATAGGGCACACCTAACATGTGCGGTACTATCAAAAAGTATATCATTTCACGTACCTCAAAGCCCGTCAGTAGACTCATAAAAGCTTCATGCAATCCGCTTTCGGCGGACGAAATTCTTTCCACCACCGTACTCATTAATGTACGGTGTTCCTCTGAGATGGTGGCTCGCTCCAGCAGCTCCATGAGTATATCTGAATGCATACCAGACGATGCCGGACTCTTTTGTTTGCTCTCTTCAAAAGCCGGACGCTGATGACTTCGGGTGGCTACAGGATCGTCTTCTGGACTCACCAGATCTGGAGAGGCCCTCCGTGACGACACTTTAGGAGGCGTTTCGCTCTCCATCATCTCCGGAAGAAGATCCCCCGAAGATGAGCTCTGCTGAGAAGGGCTTAGATCCGAACTGCGAGATAAACACTTCAGTTATTTTCCTCAGAGGTAAGGTAATATATCTTCACTATTAAAGTACTTTCTAATTACTTATAGCTCGTTGGAGGGCTGATCCTCGCGCGGATGTTGTGCGGCAAAAACACCCTCCAAGGCAGGACTCTCTAATGGGGATTTCTTCTCCCGTTTGGAAGCCTCGGTTTCCGGATCTTCAGGGGTAGTCCTCTTCCTTCCCCGAACCGTGAGAAGGTCAGATTCTTCTCCTTGGTTATCCTCCGTCACGGAGGTGCTCATTCCCTCAGTTGGGATTGGCAGCGATGGGGGCCCGCTCTCGAACTCATCATTCCCCCCTTTATCTTCCTTTGAGGGCTCCGGGCAGGGTGCTAGCTCGAGCATCTTTTCCAATACCGGATTCTCCAAACCCTCAGGAAGGGGGGCCGAACACCGAATCATCTTCGCCTTTGTTAGCCAATCCTGGTCAAAGGGCGACTTCTCAGAATGACATCATGGTAAATAAAAGATGGTGTGTTCGGCCGAAGGATTACTTACTTGGTTGGCGGTGCGGTTGCTGCTTAGGCCCACGTCCTCGGTAGTATCTGAACACTCTATTTGGGGTACGAAGAATGATTTGTACATCTCCTTGTGCATCAGGCCAAGGAAATTCTGAATTGTACACGGCCCTTCTGGGTTGAACTCCCACATGCGGAGGGGCCGGCGTCTGCATGGCTGGATTCGTTGAACCAGCATGACTTGCATTACCATAATCAAACTGAAATCCCCTTGGAACAGATTTTGGATGCGGCTTTGCAGTACAGGCACGTCCTTGGCGGGACCCCAGCTCAACCCTCTGCTAATCCATGACATCAGTTGTGGAGGAGGGCCCGAGCAGAAAGAAGGGGCAGCCACCCACCTGGCACTTCTGGGAGCCGTGATGTAAAACCACTCCCGTTGCCATAATTCGTACACCTCTGGAAAGGAACCTTTCGGCCATGGAGCTCTGGCCATCTTGCTTATTGACGCACCTCCACACGCTGCATGTTGCCCCTCGATCATCTTCGGCTTCACTTCAAAGGTCTTGAGCCACAGACCGAAGTGAGAGTTAATGCGGAGGAAGGCCTCACACACAACAATAAATGTCGAGATGTGGAGAAAGGAATCCGGGGCTAGATCGTGGAAATCTAGACCGTAATAGAACATGAAGCCTCGGACGAAGGGATCCATAGCAAGGCCTAGGCCTCGGGCAGGCAGCCGATGCGAAACCTCGGCGGTCAGGTATCTAGCCTCCCTCAACTTCTTAATGTCTTCTTCTGTAACGGAGGAGGGCATCCATCGGCCTTGAAGGCTAGATCTGGACATGATTGAAGGTTCGGAGCACCTGACCTGGGCTTTGGGTATTAGAACTCGAGGCGGGGAAAGGATTCGATTGAGCACGGGAGGGAGAAAGTAAAAGCCTTGTCCCTTTATAAAGAGGGTGAATATCAAGCGTCCTCTCCGTAGCCGTTTGGACTTGCCTATAATCTAGGAGTCCTAGACACGGTTGGGTTACCCACACCCGTATTGATGAGAATCCCGTAATAAGGGGACACGATCTCTGCTTTGACAAGACGTGTCAAAAAACTGCCTCGCATTATGTGTGGGGCTAGTTGAAGGAAACGGTTCGAATAATCACCGGGCCGTGACGTAATGTTGTGTTGCCTAAACGTGTCGGCAGATTAAAGATTTGTGGAAATGTTATTCTCTGTACGGTGGTATGTGGAACTTGTTTTGCAAGGTCGGACGCTATCCTTATATTTGAAATTCTTCCGTGGTGTATACGAAGGAGGAACCCGCCTTGCAATGCTGAAGACAACACTGCGCACCAGACTCATCGTCATTGAAAGCCTGGTTCAGGGGCTACTGAGGGAGTCCTGGATTAGTGGGTGTCCAGATAGCTGGACTATAGCCTTTGGCTGGACTGTTGGACTATGAAGATACAAGATTGAAGACTTCGTCCCGTGTCTGGATGGGACTCTACTTGGCATGGAAGGCAAGCTAGGAAATACGGATATGGATATCTCCTCCTTTGTAACCGACCTTGTGTAACCCTAGCCCCCTCTGGTGTCTATATAAACCGGAGGGTTTTAGTCCGTAGGACAACAACTACAACATACAATCAAACCATAGGCTAGCTTTTAGGGTTTAGCCTCTCTGATCTCGTGGTAGATCTACTCTTGTACTACCCATATCATCAATATTAATCAAGCAGGATGTAGGGTTTTACCTCCATCAAGAGGGCCCAAACCTGGGTAAAACATCATGTTCCCTGCCTCCTGTTACCATCTGGCCTAGACGCACAGTTCGGGACCCCCTACCCGAGATCCTCCGGTTTTGACACCGACACCTGCCCTCTATTGACATTCTCCGCATGCTTCAGCCGTCCGCTATGCACTGGAGCTTCTGGAGTCCTGCACCGAATATGCCCAAACCATCTCAGACGATGTTGGACAAGCTTCTCCTCAATTGGTGCTACCCCAACTCTATCTCGTATATCATCATTCCGGACTCGATCCCTCCTTGTGTGGCCACACATCCATCTCGACATACGCATCTCCGCCACACATAACTATTGAACATGTCGCCTTTTAGTCGGCCAACACTCCGCGCCATACAACATTGCGGGTCGAACCGCCATCCTGTAGAACTTGCCTTTTCGCTTTTGTGGCACTCTCTTGTCACAGAGAATGCCAGAAGCTTGGCGCCACTTCATCCATCCGGCTTTGATTTGATGGTTCACATCTTCATCAATTCCTCCATCCTCCTGCAACATTGACCCCAAATACCAAAAGGTGTCCTTCCGAGGTACCACCCGGCCATCAAGGCCAACCTCCTCCTCCTCACACATAGTAGTACTGAAACCGCACATCATGTACTCGGTTTTAGTTCTACTAAGCCTAAACCCTTTCGATTCCAAGGTTTGTCTCCATAACTCTAACTTCCTATATACCCCCGTCCGACTATCATCAACTAGCACCACATCATCCGCAAAGAGCATACACCATGGGATATCTCCTTGTATATCCCTGTGACCTCATCCATCACCAATGCAAAACGATAAGGGCTCAAAGCTGACCCCTGATGCAGATCTATCTTAATCGGGAAGTCATCGGTGTCGCATCACTTGTTCGAACACTTGTCACAACATTATCGTACATGTCCTTGATGAGCGTAATGTACTTTGCTGGGACTTTGTGTTTCTCCAAGGCCCACCACATGACATTCCGCGGTATCTTATCATAGGCCTTCTCCAAGTCAATGAACACCATATGCAAGTCCTTCTTTTGCTCCCTATATCTCTCCATAAGTTGTCGTACCAAGAAAATGGCTTCCATGGTCGACCTCCCAGGCATGAAACCAAACTGATTTTTGGTCACACTTGTCATTCTTCTTAAGCGGTGCTCAATGACTCTCTCCCATAGCTTCAATGTATGGCTCATCAGCTTAATTCCACGGTAATTAGTACAACTCTGAACATCCCCCTTGTTCTTGAAGATTGGTACTAATATACTCCGTCTCCATTCTTCTGGCATCTTGTTTGCCCGAAAAATGAGGTTGAAAATCTTGGTTAGTCATACTATCACTATGTCCCCGAGACCTTTCAACACCTTAATGGGGATACAATCAGGGCCCATCGCCTTGCCTCCTTTCATCCTTTTTAAAGCCTCCTCCACCTCAGACTCTTGGATTCGCAGCACAAAATGCATGCTGGACTCATCAAAGGAGTCTCCCAGTTCAATGGTAGAACTCTCATTCTCCCCATTGAACAGCTTGTCGAAGTACTCCCGCCATCTATGCTTAATCTCCTCGTCCTTCACCAAGAGTTGGCATGCTCCGTCCTTGATGCATTTGACTTGTCCAATATCCCTCGTCTTCCTATCTCGGATCTTGGCCATCTTATAGATGTCCCTTTCACCTTCCTTCGTGCCTAACTGTTGGTAAAGGTCCTCATATGCCCGATCGACCCCTTGCTTCACCAACACCTCGCTTTGCGACCTTCTTTGCCATCTTGTACTTCTCTATGTTGTCTGCACTCCTATCCAGGTATAGGTGTCTGGAGCAATCTTTCTTCTCTTTAATCGCCTTCTAGACATCATCATTCCACCACCAGGTATCCTTATCTTCGCTTCTCCTTCCCCTGGACACTCCAAACTCCTCCGAGGCCACCTTACGAATGCAAGTCGCCATCTTCATCCACACATTGTCCGCATCCCCTCCTTCCTCCCAAGGGCCCTCCTTAATGACCCTCTCCTTGAACACCTGAGCTACCTCCCCCTTGAGCTTCCACCACTTCGTTCTAGCGACTTTGGCACGCTTATCCCGCTGGACATGAATCTGAAAGCGAAAGTCAGCAATCACCAGCTTATGCTGGGGTACAACACTCTCTCCAGGTATCACCTTATAGTCTAGGCACGCACGCCTATCTTCTCTTCTCGAGAGGATGAAATCAATCTGGCTAGTGTGTTGGCCACTACTAGAAGTCACCAGATGTGATTCTCTCTTTCTAAAGAGGGTGTTAGCTACAATCATGTTGCAGGCTAGAGCAAAGCTTAAGACATCTTCTCCTTCTTGATTCTTGTTGCCATAGCCAAAGCCCCCATGCGCCCCTTCAAAACCTGTGTTAGATGCACCCACTTGGCCATTGAGGTCTCCTCCTATGAAGAGCTTCTCACCAATCAATACACTCCTAACCATGTCTTCCAGGCCTTCCCAGAACTTCCTCTTAGTGTTCTCATTGTGGCCTACTTGCGGGAAATACACGCTGATAACATTGAGAACCAAGTCCTGAACTACGAGCTTGACCAGGATAATCCGGTCCCCACGTCTCTTGACGTCTACCAGTCCATACTTGAGGCTCTTGTTGATCAAGATGCCTACGCCATTTCTGTTTGCAGCCGTCCCCGTGTACCATAGCTTGAAGCCGGTATCCTCCACCTCCTTCGCCTTCTGTCCTCTCCATTTGGTTTCTTGGACGCAAAGGATATCCACACCTCTCCTCACCGCTGCATCAACTAGCTCCCGAAGCTTCCCTGCCAAAGACCCTACGTTCCAGCTACCTAAGCGAATCCTCCTAGGCTCAGCTAGCTTCCTTACCCTTCGCACTCGTCGAGTCAAATGCGAAGACCCTTGCTCATTTTCCACTACATCCGGGCGCCGATGTAGCGCGCCACTAAGGATGCGACGACCCGATCCTCTCTCACTTGCAACCGTATCCGGATCAAGATACAGCGCGCCACTTGGGGGGTGATGGCCCGGCCCTTGCCCATTTTCCACCACACCCGGGTTCCGATGTGGCGCGTCGCTGAGAGGGTTACGCCCCAATGAAAATCTTTTGGGTTTCATCTCCATAAGAGTGGCTGAGTTTTTACGTTGGCTCGCCAAGCCTATCATAACCCTCCTCCTTTACCCGGGCTTGGGACCGGCTATGTTGAGACAACATAGGCGGAGTTAATATAAGTGAAGTTTTTATTATATCCCTGTTGGATGCTCATCATATTAGGACCAAATTCACAACCTAAGAAAATTGCCATACTATTTTAAGACTCTCAAAATAATACAAGTGAATCATGAGAGTTAATCAATTTCTACAAAATAAAACCACTGCCGTGCTCTAAAAAGATATAAGTGAAGTACTAGAGCAACTGCCTAGCTCAAAACATATAAGTGACGCACATAGAGTATTCTATTAAATTCACGATTGATGCGTGTCCCTCTCAAAAGGTGTGTACAATAAGGGTGATTGTGGCAAACTAAACAACAAAGATTCATATAATACGAGGCTCTCCAAGCAAAACACATATCATGTGGTGAATAAAAATATAGCCTCAAGTAAATTTACCGATGGATTGAACACGAAAGAAGGATGCCATACGGGGCATACCCATGCTTAGATGCTTGGTTGTCCTTGAATATTACCTTGGGGTGCCTTGTGCATCCCCAATCTTAGGCTCTTGCCACTCCTTATTCCATAGTCCATCAAATCTTTACCCAAAACTTGAATACTTCACAACACAAAACTCAACAGAAAGCTCGTAAGCTTCGTTAGTATAATAAAGCAAATCACCACTTTTAGTTACTGTTGTGAACTCATTCTAAATTTATATTGTTGTTATATGTATTGTATTCTAACTTCTACATGGTTCATACCCCCGATACTACCCATAAATACATCAAAATAAGCAAACAACACATAGAAAACAGATTCTATTAAAAATACAACACTCTGTAGTAATCTAGAAACTTCGTATAACAATTCTGAAAAATTAGGACAATCTAGGCAATTTGTATATCAATAATTTTTAAACAATTAAAGAATTTATGACATTCCAGCAGCTTAGATCAATTCTGTTATTGGGCACAAAAGTTTCTGTTTTTCAGCAAAATCAAATCAACTATCACCATGGACCATCCCAAAGGTCTTACTTGGCACAAACACTAATTAAAACACTAAAACACAATTACCACAGAAGTAATATTGTGTATACTCATAAAAGCATAAAAGAAAAATATTGGGTTGTCTCCCAACAAGTGCTTTTCTTTAAAGCCTTTTAGCTAGGCATTGATAATTTTAATGATGCTCCCATAAAAGATAGCAATTGAAACACGAAGAGGGCATCATGTAGCATGTGAAAATCAAGATAAGTCTTACATACTTCCTATGCATAGGTATTTTATTAGCAAACAAATTACCAAGACAAGCAAAAACTAGCATATGCAAGGAAGAAAAAAGAAAAATATCAATCTCAACATAATGGGAGGTAATTTAGTAACATGAAAATTTCTACAACCATATTTTCCTCTCTCGTAATAATTACATGTAGGATCATAATCAAATTCAACAATATACCTATCACACAACTTATTACCTTCATGATCCACATGCATGCAAAGTTGACACTCTTCCAAAATAGTGGGGTTATCATTAAATAAAGTCATGACCTCTCCAAACCCACTTTCATAAAAAAATCATAAGATTGATCACACTCCAAATATGTGGGATTATTTTTACCTAGAGTTGACACTCTTCCAAAACCATTTTCAATTTTATTGCAAACATTATTATCAATATCATATTCATCATGAGGCTTAAATAAATTTTCAAGATCGTAAGAGACATTATCACCCCAATCATGATCATTGCAATGAGTGGTGGACATAGCAAAATTAGCATCCCCAAGCTTGGCTTTTGCATATTATTAGCACAACTGACATTAATAGAATTTATAATAACATCATTGCAGTCTTTCTTTTCATTCAAGGAGCTATCGTGAATCACTTCATAAATTTATTCTTTTAGCACTTCATCACAATTTTTAGATTCACGAATTTCAAGCAAAACTTCATAAAGATAATCTAGTGCACTCAACTCACTAGCGATTGGTTCATCATAGTTGGATCTTTTAAAAAGATTAGAAAGTGGATGAGGATCCATAAACTTTTTTCTTTGCTTTTGAATTGCAATAAACACACAATTAAGGCAAGCAAACAAGCAAACAAACCAAGTAAGACATAAAGGCAAACGGAAAAGGAGGCAAATAAAAAGGCAACTATTTTTGTGTTTTTTTGGACATGTTTTAGAAGTGGGGGAGAGAAAACGAGAGGCAAATGGAAAATAATGTAATGCAATAGATGAGAGTTTATGATAGGTACTTTGTAGGCTTGATGTAGAACCTCCCTGGCAACGGCGCACGAAATTCTTCCTGCTACTTCTTGAGCTTGCGTTGATTTTTCCATTGAAGAGAGAAGTGTTGGGATCTATGGTAGGGTGCGTCGACTGCAAATGAAATTTTCCTACGCGCAGAACAACCAAGAACATGCTACGGGAGATGGATCACAGATCGTTACCACTAGACTCACAGTCCCGTGCAGCGAAAGAAGAGTTGGGGAAGTGCGTCCACCTGGATCGTCTCCTCCTCGTCCGATCTCCCTTGAACAACCGGTAGTCGGATCCCACGTACAGGTTTGCCGGAGCGGCACAAGTGCATCGCCTATAACGGTATCCACACATGCAGGAGGAACACCATGCGGCGGACTGCTAGGTCTGATCACACAGTCGACGGCAAGTGGAGGTGGCTATTCGCAACACATGCAAACCCTAGTGACAGTGCTGAAGTGATCAACCGAATGAGTGGGCCGCACCCCGCTTCATATAGGCATCCGTCGCGGGCTCAACACTTGGGCCTCGCACGAATCCTAAAGCCTAAAGTCTGTTTGGCCTGGATCCAAATCCGAGTAGGATCACTTCTGACTCGTGGAGTCGGACCGGGCCTCATAGGTTCCTTCCCTTAAGCGCGTGACCCCTTAGGTTCTCGTTCACTTGGTCGTGAGTCAGATCACATCCGACTCAGCTAGTCGGTAGCAGCCTCTAGCAAAGCGTGTCGACTCCAAGTGTTCGATGAAGCTGGCTAGGCGAACCCGTACATCACACTTTTGTACCCTTTTCCACCCGATATATGTTGTCGGGCGCAAGGTGAGTCTGTCATCCTTGTGCTAGCCTGACCTCTTTCTCATTCCAGTGAGGCAGAACACAAACCGGATTATCTCATAATCCTAATTGCATGGCCATGCTTATCTTGGAGGAGAAAATCCCATGTTGCTCGACCATGTCTCGCAGCATGGGTCTGGACAAGCCCGAAACCTACCTTTGTAACTACCCAGTCACGGAGTACCGTTTGGTTGGCCCAAAGCAAGCCTGTCACCATCCCGAGTGCATGCGCCGGCTTAGGTCTTAGGACATAGAATGTATGTTGTCCTACGGAGTACTAGAGACTCACAGATGACATATCACTCTGTCTCATAGTTAGGTCTATCTGACTTGGACCTTATCTCAACTCGGACCCGACTACGTCGAATCCTACCAGATGCTTCCGAGTCCATATTATCCGGTTAGAATCCAATGCTCCATGGCTAGTGAGACCAAGCCATCGATCGTGTCATATGCTTGTCTAGTCGGCTGCGCGTCTACACAGCCCTTGTGACTAGGGACCTTTTAGGACAGTCATCATACAATGCATAGTCCCACAAACAAGTCACGTACTTGTTGATACACACCATTGATAATGTCCAAGGACTATCTTTATTCATAAATACATAGGAAATATCATCATACATGATTGCCTCTAGGGCATATCTCTAATAGTCTCCCACTTGCACTAGAGTCAATCAAATAGACATCGAATGCCCATGGCTCTAACGTGCCCCTCATGCTTGAGTTGTGGAAGCGGTTTAGTCAACGGATTTGCAACATTTGCATCCGCGTGAATTGCGCATAACTCAACATCGTCACCCTTCTTTACGATCTTTCGTATCAGGTGATATTTTCGATGTATGTGTCTGGTCTTGTGGTGATTCCTTGGCTCCTTTGCTTGTGCGATGGCACCAGAATTATCACAATAAAGGTCCAACGGTTTTACTGAGGCTGGGAAGATACCAAGATCATCCAGAAAGTTCTGGATCCAAACACCTTTCTTTGCAGCTTCACAAGCCGCAATGTATTCGGCTTCTGTGGTAGAATCGGCCACCGTATCTTCTTGGAACTCATCCAACTCACTGCTCCCCTATTCATGACGTACATGAATCTAGATTGTGATCGACAATAATATCTATCGGTCTAGAAACTAGCATCGACATAACCCCTTACGACGAGTGTCGGTGTCAAAACCGGCGGATCTTGAGTAGGGGGTCCTGAACTGTGCGTCTAAGGCGGATGGTAACAGGAGGCAGGGGACACGATGTTTTACCCAGGTTCGGGCCCTCTTGATGGAGGTAAAACCCTACGTCCTACTTGATTTATTCTTGATGATATGGGTATTACAAGAGTTGATCTACCACGAGATCGGAGAGGCTAAACCCTAAAAGCTAGCCTATGGTATGAATGTATGTTGTCCTACGGACTAAAAACCTCCGGTTTATATAGACATCGGAGGGGGCTAGGGTTACACAAGGTCGGTTACAAAGGAGGAGATATCCATATCTGTACTGCCTAGCTTGCCTTCCACGCCAAGTAGAGTCCCATCCGGACATGAGACGAAGTCTTCAATCTTGTATCTTCATAGTCCAACAGTCCGGCCAAAGGATAGAGTCCGGCTATTCGGAGAACCCCTAATCTCAGACTCCCTTAGTAGCCCCTAAACCAGGCTTCATTGACAACGAGTCCGGCACGCAGTGTTGTCTTCGGCATTGCAAGGCGGGTTCCTCCTCCGGATATACCACAGAAGAGTTCAAATAAAAAGATAGTGTCTGACCCTGCAAAATAAGTTCCACATACCACCATAGAGAGAATAATATTTCCACAAATCAAATCTACTAACACGTTTAGGCAACATGACATCATGCCATGGCTCGGCGATTATTCAAACCGTTTTTCTTTAACTATCCCCGCACATAGCGCGAGGCAGTTTCTTGACACGTCTTGTCAAAGCAGAGATCGTGTTCCCCTTATTATGGTATTCTCATCAATACGGGTGTGGGTAACCCAACCGCGCTGTCGATGGGAACGACACCTATGGGATCACAAGAATCCCTACTACGATTGCGGGGCGCGGGGTCGTGAGAAGAGCGAATCACACAGATAGCACATGGTTCGTTTATCCAGGTTCGGGCCGCGGGGATGCATAAAACCCTACTCCTGCTTTGGTGGATTGTATATCTGTGTTCTTGAGCTAGCTATGGGGCGTGAGGAGCTCCAAAAAGCCGAATCCTCCTCCTGGTCGCCTCGGGCCTCCTTTTATAGGAAGGGGTTGCCACAGTGGCACACAGGAGGTGGAAAGGGTACAATGATGTGAGGTTATCCCTCGCAGTACATGACAAGGCGCATTTAATGCGTCTTGCCCAGGTGTCCTTGCTTTATCGGGGACGGGGGAGAGCCCTGTCTCGTCCGTCGCCGCTCCCTCTCGTGTCGACACGCGCCTTGGCCAGCGGCGCCCGCGGTGCCATGTAGGCAGGCAGGCAGCTGAGGTGGCGCAGTGGTGGGTCTCCATGAAGATCCGCATGCCGCCACGCAGGTGCTTGCCTAGCTGGTTGGGTCGGTAGCTGCATGCGAACGGTGGTGGAGGTTTGACTGGCGTGGGCCTGATGGTGGCCCTACGGGTGTTCTTGGCAAGGGCCTTGCCGGGGCCCCGGCAAGGGTCTTGCCGTGGCGCCTGCTGTCATCCCCGGCAAGGCTCTTGCCGGGGGCCTTGTGGTCCTCCTTGGATGGGATCCCGCCAAGGATCATCATCTTCTAAAGGGTGTATCTGATCTTGAATGTCTTCACAAAGATCTGCATGCCACCACGGGGATGTCTCCTGAATCCTTGCCCCACGGGGGCAGTGGACTCAAGGGTGACTCACTCCGTAGGTGTGGGGCGAGCTGCCATGGCAAGGGTCTTGCCGGGTTTGCTAAAACTGCCTCCCGGCAAGGATCTTGCCGGGGGGTCTGCTTCGTCCCCTTCGCTCTTTGTGGTCTTGGCGTTGGCGTCGTTCTGCTTCTCCTGAGCTTCGGCCTTACCTTGGCTCACCTCCCTTGCCTTGCTCAGTGTGGTGGTGCCCCTGGCTCAGACTGCCCGTGCACAGTTATAGGGGTACAAAAAGCGTACCCCCTTTTTGTACACCGACAGGAGCCCCCGGGCCTGGGCCACACATAAGCGCAATCGTGTCGTTGGGCTAGGCCCAAAAACGGTGCGCGGGGAGGCGGGGCGGTTTTTACTGCGGTAAGTTTCTGCGCGCGCTCACTTACCATGCTTCCGCGCGCGGCGCGGCGTGGGGAAGCGTGTGTGACATGGGCAGCATGCGTGGGGTTTCTTCCCACGGGCATGCGTCACATCACAGTTAATGTGAAAGGAGGCGGCCCGCGTTTTCCCCCATAAGAAGGAATAACCGTGGGCGCGCTGCTCACTTTCTCCTCTTCCCTTGTGCCTTTTCCAATCTCAGAGCCGCCGTTCCCTCTCTTCCTTCCTTCCTAAGCTTTCGCTGTTGCCCGCCGCCACTGCTTTGACATCCCCCTTCCTCAGCCCTCTGAACTTCTTGGTCGCCATGGCTCCCAAATTCGCCAAGGGCAAGGGGGTGGCTAAGGGCGCCGGGACGATGGAGCCGCCAGAGAGTGCGCTGTCGGGGGACCGGACGAAGTCCGCCTTCTTCTTCCCCTCGACGGTTGATGTTCAAGAGCTCCGGGCCTCCTTCAAGCCCCTATGGGGAGTGAAGACGGGGGGAGAGGATTCGGGACACCCGGCGATGCGCGTCATTCCTGCCACTTGCGCTGATCCTGCCCCAAATCGGTACCCCTTCTTCGTTGATTACTTTTCTTGCGGGTTATGCCCCCTTTCTCCGATTTCTTCTGCGACGTTATGTGCACCTTCGGCTTTCGCCTCTTGGATTTTACTCTGAATGCGGTGGCGTGCATGGCTTTCTTCGCGCATCTTTGCGAAGGCTTTGCCGGGGTGCAGCCAAACATGGCGCTCTTCCGCCATTACTTCTTCCCTCGAATCCAGCCGGGAGGAGCCGTCTCCGGTTGCATCACCTGGATCCCAAGATCCAAGGGGGCGTATCCGGATGATGGTGTGAAGGAGAGGTGGGAGGAATGGCGTGGCCGGTGGTGCTGGATTGAAGATGAAAACCCGCCGGAATTCTGCAAGGTTCGCCGAGTGCCGCCGGTCCACGGCAGCGATTGGAGCAATGTCGCCGCCACCGATGGGAGGCTCACTGTCGCCACCACCAGGATTCTCCGGCTCACCCAGTCCGGACTCACCCTTGAGATGATCGGGGAGGACTTCATTCGCTGCCGGATCGCCCCGTTGCACAGCAAGGGGAGGCCAGCTTGGCTCTTTATGAACCCGGCTGACATTATGCGACTCCGCCCCGGCCTCGATCACAAGTTCACAGTGCTGGCGCATGCCCACTTCTGCCAGCGGCTTTTCCAGCTTGATGTGTGTCGCGATGGTGAGGTCGAGCGAACCGGCAAGGCCGCGAGGGCTGCCGCAAAGGTTGGCAAGGCCCTCAAGGGGCCATTTTTCAAGCTGCCAGTAGGGGTGGTCCCTTGTGCAACAATTCGCGTCGGTCCGAGATCACCGCCATGATGCCGGACTTTAATGCGCACGGCCCAGTCCCGATCTGGGAGGAGCCAAAGGACAAGGATGTGCAGCAATTCTTCGACACCTTGATCAAGGTGTTCGTCAATGCCGACGCCGAGCGGTGGCTTATCATGGACACCACCCATGCAGAGCTGGACTAAATCACCACTAGAGCGAGGGAGGCACAACTTGCCATGGAGGCCGACAGTGCCGGGGGCGTGGAGGACAAGGCCGCAACGGCGGTGGAGGAAGAGGAGCTCACCCGGTGGGCGGCGGCCTCCGGGGAGGTTAGCAGCACCGACACTGGATCTCCGCTCGTCGAAGACGCAGCCGATGAGTCATCGGGGGAGGAGGAGGAGGGCGTGGCGGCGGGCTCGACGCCAACCAGGGGAAGAGGGCAAGTCCCGCGGCGGGCTGGCTCCGGTGAGCCAGTCCGGCCCGGTAGGGCTGCACGGCCTCAATTGACCCTGGAGGGGTCTGGGCACCACACGAGGGCCACAGCAGCCAAGAGGCTGACGAAGGTCGCTGAGAAGAAGAAGACAACAGCCCCTTCCTCATCCGGGCGCGCACAAACCCCGTCGCCTCCTTCGCCTCCTCCGGCAGGCATCGACTCGGATGATGATGTGGAGCTCCCTTTTGATCTCGGGCCTCTCAGCCCCGAGAGGAAAAAGAAACTAGTGGAAGAGGAGGAGATGGATGACGAGTAAGTTCTCCGTTCCTTACTGTCATTTCCATTTCCTCAAATTGGGTCGCTTGTCTTGATCCATTTTTGCTTCCGTAGGGAGACAGAGACGTTGGCCCAGAGGGTGAAAAGGGCGAGGACCTCAGCGAGCAGCCAGCCCTGGCTGGGGCTTCAAAGACACCACTGGTGGTGCTGAGCAGCCCGGACAGCAGCCCCCGGCGCAGCCCCCAGCGTAAGTTCGTCACCCTCTTCTTACTCGACATGTGGTAGGTGCTCGATGCTATGATGCTGACCTTGTCGGGTTTGCAGGAGGGGAGCGGCAGCAGGAGGAGCCATAGAGGGCTACTCCTGACACACCACCCCCATCGACTACGGTGCCGCGGGGGGCGTTCCCGGCAAGAGCATCAGGCACGGAGCCCACACCCATGGAGGAAGAGGGGAACTTGGGCACTGGTAGCTCTGCCACGGCGCTAAATGCTGGCGGACAGGGGACTTCTGCTTCACAGCCTGGCACTAGTGAGTCGCCTGTCCTTCGTCAATGTTTTTCCCTTATTCTTTTCTTGGCTTCATTGCTCCCGTTGCTGCCCAGGCCCTCCTTCAACAGGTATGGAGGACGTGGATACCGTTGCTGGGAACATTGCTGAGGAGGCCGCCAAGGATGCTGCCGAGGACACCGCGGCGGGGCCGCCAAGGCGACCAACGAGGCTTCTGCCGAGGGCGCCAGCGGTGGACCTGCCGGTGAGGCCGGCAAGGCCTCCGCCGAGGAAGAGGTGGTGGGTGACCAGCCTCCCTCCTCCTCAACCTCGGGCCTCGGCAGATATCTGAAGGTGGGCGACGATCTCTTCGTCCACCTCCCAGGGGCGTCAAGCCGGGCACCCGCTGAAGGGGAAGTTTTCGATGGCGAGGTGCTTGCCGCCATCGGGCTCGAGGTGGTTGATGAGCCGGGCGTTGGTGGCGACGGTTCTCCAGAAGAGCAGCTTTTCCGTGCCATGGGGGCCAATTTCCGGAAGCTCCAAGTGCTCTACCGTGCTCGCCTGGACAAGGTCAAGTCCAGGATGGCAACGGTGGACAACGCGGAGGTGGACTTCAAGGCGCGCGTTGCCGAGACGCAGACCTGGTTCCACCAGGCTCGCAAGGAGCAGAGGGCCTTTCAGGAGAAACTGGCCGAGCGCGATGTGGAGCTCACCATGAAGATGGCCGACATTGAGAAGGCCCAGGAAAAGGCGGCAAACTTGGCTGCTGCGGCCGAGGCCGCCCGGAACCAGCATCAAGCCACCTTGGATTCCTAGGAAGAGGACCTCACCGCGCGTGAGGCGAAGCTTGCCGCAGCGCTCCGTGGCAAGGATGAGGAGCTCCAGGCCCTTGTCACGCGGTGGACTCGCGAGCTGGAGCAGAGGCACAAGGAGGCACTCGATGCCCAGGCTCTGGCCCATGCCGGCAAGGTAAGGGAGTTGGAGGTGGCGCAGGACGAGCTGAAGGAGCAGGCCCTCAAGCTGTCCAACGAGAAGAGCACGCTCAACAGCGCCTTGGTGGAGGCACAAGGAACGGTCATCAGCAGGGCTGGGGAGCTCTCCGAAACGCAAAACTCCGTCAGAGACCTCAAGCTGAAGCTGGAGGATCTCGAGAAGATGCTGCCGGAGAGTAGGGCTCGGGAGGAGACCTTGACCAGGAGCCTGGAGGAGGAGAAGCAGCTGGGGGCGAACGAGGCCGCCTCTCACCAGGATTATGTGGCGGCGAGAACAGATGGATCAGCCGTCTGGAGGAGGTCGCCGGCAGGGTCACCTCGCAGTTGGCCACAATGGGGATGCCACACGTGACGTACGCCCCTGAGCACAGCGGGACCGTCAACACCAAGTTGACCCTGTTCTTCGAGGGCGTCCCCGGAGCCTTGGCTTATCTTCACTCCAACAGGACGGCCATGCTGGCCGAGGAGGCTCGGTGACTTTGCCATAGGGTCGTGACCAAGGTCCTCACCAAGACGGCGTACTGGAATCCCGATCTTGACTTCGCGGCCGCGATGAAGAGCTTGCCGGATGGTGCTGACCTCGCGGTGCTCAAGGAGCGCATCAAGCCCATCACCAACTGCATCGATGAAATCAAGAGGGCGGAAGGCCAGCGCCGGGATTAGGCATCCTGTTCTTCTTCGCCGCTGCGGGTTCCCGACCAAGACAAATTTTATCTTTAGTTAGAACTGTTGCTATGATGTGGTGTAATATAACTTTGAAGTACTCTTAATTTTCATGCATGTTATTTCCTCGTTCAATTCCTCTTTGTATGCGTGCCCTACGTCGGTCGGCAAGGCTTGCTAGCGCGGAAGCCCCTAGCGGCGTTTTGGGGATGGATCCCCATGGCCAGCCGGGTACGCGTCCTGCCAGACGAGCCACATTTCCGTTCTGAACGCGGCCGCTCGAACTGTCGAGCTTGACTCGAGTCAGAATCGGGGGCGTCGCTGATCGCGGAAGGCTACTCTGCCATTCTCGACGCAGCCGCTTGAGCTGTTGAGCGGACTCGAAACAGGGCAAGGGCGTTGCCGATCGTGGTAGAGCCCCCTGGCGTGTAGGTTTCTCATACAAAGCAAATATCTCCGGGGGGGGGGGGGATAACCTCAAATAAGAAGGGTAGCACAAATAAGGGTTCAGTGCAACTTAGCTTCTGTTTGCGATCGCTTGAGTGTCGATCTTCTCGCCTCCTTTCTTCTTCAAGGGTCACGAAGATGAAGGAGTGCCAGGATAACTACTAGAGCCAATTCTCACAACTGCGCCCCCTACCTGGCGCGCCAAAGATGTCGGTGGGAACGACACCTATGGGATCACAAGAATCCCTACTACGGTTGTGGGGCGCGGGGTCGTGAGAAGAGCGGATCAAACAGATAGCACACGGTTCGTTTATCCAGGTTCGGGCCGCGGGGATGCATAAAACCCTACTCCTGCTTTGGTGGATTGTATATCTGTGTTCTTGAGCTAGTTATGGGGCGTGAGGAGCTCCAAAAAGCCGAATCCTCCTCATGGTCGCCTCGGGACTCCTTTTATAGGAAAGTGGTTGCCACAGTGGCACACAGGAGGTGGAAAGGGTACAATGATATGAGGTTATCCCTCGTAGTACATCACAAGGCTCATTTAGTGCGTCTTGCCCAGGTGTCCTTGCTTTACCGGGGACGTGGGAGAGCCCTATCTCGTCCATCGCCGCTCCCTCTCATGTCGACATGTTCCCTGGCCAGCGGCGCCCGCGGTGCCATGTAGGCAGGCAGGCAGCTGAGGTGGCGCAATGGTGGGTCTCCACGAAGATCCGCATGCCGCCACGCAGGTTCCTGCCGAGCTGGTTGGGTCGGCAGCTGCATGCGAATGGCAGTGGAGGTTTGACTGGCGTGGGCCTGATGGTGGCCCTACGGGTGTTCTTGGCAAGGGCCTTGCCGAGGCCCTGGCAAGGGTCTTGCCGTGGCGCCTGCTGTCATCCCCGGCAAGGATCTTGCTGGGGGCCTTGTGGTCCTCCTTGGCTGGGATCCCGCCAAGGATCATCATCTTCTAAAGGGTGTATCTGATCTTGAATGTCTACACAAAGATCTGCATGCCACCACGGGGATGTCTCCCGAATCCTTGCCCCATGGGGGCACAGGACTCAAGGGTGATTCACTCCTTAGGTGTGGGGCGAGCTGCCACGGCAAGGGTCTTGCCGGGTTTGCTAAAACCGCCTCCCGGCAAGGATCTTGCCGGGGGGTCCACTTCGTCCCCTTCGCTCTTTGTGGTCTTGGCCTTGGCGTCATTCTGCTTCTCCTGAGCTTCGGCCTTACCTTGGCTCACCTCCCTTGCCTTGCTTAGTGTGGTGGTGCCCGTGGCTCAGACTGCCCGTGCACAGTTAAAGGGGTACAAAAAGCGTACCCCTCTTTTTGTACACCGACACGCGCCATCGATTACGGCGCTTGGGGGATAACCGAGCTCCAACGCCCAAGTCCACATCCTTCCCCTAAATCTTCTCCAAACATGTCCGGAGCGGGGGGCAAATGGATGGCTTCCTCCGTTACAAAGGGGCACATCAAAACACTGCGCGGCGCCGGATACTTAGTCGCGAATATCGCGCATCGGCTGCCTGCTGCGGGGCAGATCGTTCCTACCCCAGAACCTCATGAGAGGATTGTTTTCCTCCACCACTTCCTCCGTGGACTGGGGTTTCCCCTTCATCTATTCGTCCGTGGTATCATGTTCTACTACGGGCTGGACTTTCATGATCTGGCCCCGAACTTCATCCTCAACATTTCGGCATTCATCGTCGTCTGTGAGGCTTTCCTCCGAATCCGGCCTCAATTCGGCATGTGGCTGAAGACCTTTAATATCAAGCCGAAGGTGGTGGGAGGCCAACAAGCAGAATGCAGCGGAGCCATGGTGGGCAAGATGCCCAATGTTATATGGCTTGAAGGCTCCTTCGCGGAGACCATAAAGGGGTGGCAATCAACGTGGTTCTACATCATCGAGCCGCGCGACACCAACTGGGTGGCGGCCCCCAAGTTTCAATCCGGATTCCGCACGCGGCTCACTTCTTGGAAGGAGAAGGGCCTGTCCTGGGGTTCCTCGGTAAAGCTGGAAGGACTCCAAAAATGTATCCGGAACATGACAAGCAAAAAACTCAAGCTTGTCAACATAGTCCAGGTCATGCTCTTCCGCCGGATCCTCCCGTGTCAACAACGGGATTTCAACTTATGGGAGTACGACCCGGCCCAGCACCAGACTCTGAGCGAGCTCTTCGACATGACGCATAAAGACGTCTGGAGGGTGCTGTTTAAGGGCGCCGAGGTCCCTCCCTCTCTCACCGAGGACCATGGGCTAAGCGCGAAGCGCCCTGCAAATCCGGTAAGTTTTGTACATCTGGTAGGTTAGTTACTTCCCATTGGTTAACCTCATGCAAGGTCTGAGCTCCCATGCGTTTGACAGGACTGGGTGGAGGCATCGGAGCAGATCAACTATCCGTACCCTATGCCCGAAGGCACTGCGGATGCTCTCCTGACGGAGATGCTGACTCCGGCTCCTTACAAGGTGCCGGAGAAGACCAAGAAGGCCAAGGGAAACCGAAAGAGTTCCTGGTGCTAGGTTATATCAGACTCATCGTCCGATGACTCCTCGGTGCACTCCTTCCACGATGATGAGGAGGAAGATGAAGACGCTCCCCCTCCAGTCGGGGGAGACAAGAAAAGGAAGGCCGCCCCAACTGGGGAGGCCGAAGGGTCCAAGAAGGGAAGGACTCTCCTTCCGGACAGTTCCACCACCGCCGCCGAAGGCGAAGACGAGTGGCTGCTCAGGGCCAAGCCCCTGGCGAAGTCGTAAGTATTCGGATACCAGAGTAACTCATAGCATTCCTTTGTTGCACTGCTTCTCCTAATGCTGAATTGTGATTATGCAGACCGCCCCGAGCCCATATCGACGTATCTTCGTCAGACGGCTCCCTGGACTCGTCGGATATGGATAGCGATCCACTTCCGACCGCCACCTCCCCTTGCCCTACGGACAACGCCGAGGTGTTGTGTCAAGAGGCACCGGGTCGAGGGGAGACAGTCCCGGAGGTGCCTCAAGGCGACCTTCCGGACTCCGGGAGCAGAGGGAGCAAGGCCCCCGAGGGCTCCGATTTCGGCCCTCAGCCGAACACCGCGCCGGAACCTCCAGTGGTTCCAGACTCGGGCAAGCGGCCTCCTTCCAAGAGGGGCAAGATGCCTGTGCCGGTGACTTCTGTCCATCCAGAGGCACCGGACAATCTGCTGGGAGCGCTTCGCCGTGCTTCCATCGACGAGGAGCACCGCCCTATTATGATTTCGGTGGTCCAAAAGGTTTAGTCCGCTAAGAGCGGACTGACTGAAGCCTGTGCCAGCCTTCTAACAGGCTTTGAGGTAAGTGTTTAAGATGTAGGAAAAATATTACCGCATAGACAGTAGCCCCTGATGCTCTGTTCGGTGTTCACAAAGAAAAGCCGAACAGAGGATCAAACAATATCGCAGGAGTCTAATATAAGTGTGTCTATATGCGTATGCAGGCTTCGCTGCTGGCCTCTGCCGCACTGACTGCGGAGGTCGCCGTACTGAAGCAGGACCTCCAAGGGTCCCAGAAAGAGCTCGGCCTTGCTAAGAGGCAGCTCGAGGAGAACAAAGGTAAATAGTAGCTAGTCTATGGATATATAAAAAGAATGCGATTGCAAAATGACAGGATCACCGTAAATTTGCCAGGGGCCATGAACAAGGTGGCGACCCTGAAGCAAGCGCTATCCAAGGCCGAAAGAAAAGCGGCCAAGGAGCGCATCGAGCGGGAAAGGCAGGAGGCTCGCGCGGGTGAGGTGCAGCAAGAGCTCCACGCTCTTGTGACGAAGCACGAGGCGTTGGAGCTTGACTTGAAGACGCGAGAGTCCGAGTTTGCCACGGCCCTCGTGAGCGCAAAGAATGCCAAGGCCGAAGCCCGAAAGGCCCTCCAGGAGATTGATGCGATGAAGAAGATAGCGGCGGGTAAGGCATTCTATATGCAAAGTAAGCATGTGAAAGTAAATTACTTGTTACTTACCCGAATCCGGAGTTCTCCAGGAGCATTCGCAGATTTGCCCCGCAGCGTGTCGGATGCCGCATAGTTTTACCAGCCGAGGAGGGAAGCTCAACGGAGAAGTTGTTCTGGTCTCAATATACTGAGACCAAACACCCAGTGCCTCTGAGCGACTAGCTGAAGCAACTGGTCGAGTTGCACAAGGCGGCCGAACAGGCCATGAAGGGCTTTATAGTCCGGATGTGGCCTGGCGATGCCCTCCCAAACAGCTACTTCGGCCTGGTGAGGCGGCTCGTGGATGCCTGCCCATGGCTGGAAGTCATCAAGCGGTCCGTCTGCATCGAAGGTGCACGCCGGGCTTTTGCCCGTGCGAAGGTGCACTGGGCCAAGATGGACGCTGTGAAGCTGGTAAAGGAGGGGCCGCCACAGGGCAAGGAGCATCGCCACCCCAAGATGTACTATGAGGGTGTCCTGAAGGGTGCTCATCTCGTAGCAGACGAGTGTACGAAAGATATAATATTTGAGTGAACTCGCTCGTGTAATCCTGTATTCATGAAAACTTGTTCATATGCGCTATGCAACGCTTGTTTGAATTTAAAATATTACCTTCTGTTCGGCTGTTTATCAAATCTGAGAGATGGCTAGTCGTCGGCTTCTGCCCCCATGCCACGAGTGCTGGGGTGTTCAGGATAAACCTGAGCACTCTTGTTCCCATTTTTGGGTCCTTCAAGGGAAGTGCTCAGCACAACGAACAAGGCAATCAGACTATAATGCATTATCACTCTCACTTAGTCATAGAATTCTATAATTTTAAATTTAGGCGATGCCCCTAGTGTTCGGAAGGCCGAATTCAGGGCACGATACACGCCTTAAGCCGGACAGGGCCGACTCCTCGCTCTAAGCGGCATACGTCTTTAAGGACTCGAAAACCTCTCGAATAGTGACCAGTCTCTCGCCTTATCATGACAGTCAGCTTTAGCTTTCTCTACTGAGGTGCTTAGCCTAGCAGAACTGGGGCACAATCACAGTAGTTCTCCCAGTGCTACCTTAGCCGATATAGCGGAACGTAAGGTACCAAAACATGGGAGCCGGGCAAACCCAACTATTGACCCAAGACATGATTCGGAGCTGATGCATATAATGCTATAAGTTTGGGGTGCCGCACTATCGAAAGTGTTCGAACGTCTCATGCCGTATTATGGGGTATGCTTAAGCCCCTAGCGTATTGGCTGTACCAGAGTGTACGGATGCTGGATGTCATGAATGAACATATACATATAAAAAAGAAGAATGCAATAATAGGCTTAATGCTATGCATTGTTTATTCAAAAAGGTGCGTTAAAGCGGAATGATACAGATAGTGCGATAAGCAAAGAGTAGGACTATTTGACATGTCCCTTCCACGGGCAAGCTGAGGAATGGCATTAAAGCAAGTATTCGTTATCGTAATGCACCAAGAAATTCCGTGGTGCAACGTAGCTTTCTACCTCCTTGGTTGCTGCATCATGTGTTCGGCAATCATACTGCCGAACAGGGTTTCCAAAGATTAATGTCCTGAAAGAGAGAAAAATAATAAAGCATGAAGCCCCTGGTGCGGTTAAGCCGCATCTTGGGGCGTGCCGTAGTCGTGCCCCCCCTCCCCACCTATGCCCACGGTATTTTCAATGCGTAATTATGTACGCGCGGCACTGATTTCGCTGTTTGGCCGGGGCTGGGGTGGGGGCCGCATTGCTATGCAAGCTTGGAACGTGCCAGGCGGTCTTGTTGCCGATTACTCCGGGCACGCTTGAAGTTGTCCGGGTCCTTAATCGCCGAACTAGTGGTTTTCCTTAAAAGGTTGCTTTGCGCTTCTGCTGCGAGGGCCGCAGTGTGCTCCTCCCTTCGGAGAGAGCGCTCTGTGTTTCCATTAACTTTAATGACCCCCCCGAGGTCCTGGCATCTTGAGCTTGAGGTATGCATAATGTGCTACCGCATTGAATCTCGCAAATGCGGTTCGCCCGAGCAGTGCATGATAACCATTGCGGAACGGGACTATGTCGAAGATTAACTCTTCGCTTCAGAAGTTATCCGGGGATTCGAAGACCACTTCTAGTGTGACTGAGCCTGTGCAATGGGCCTCTACACCTGGTATGACGCCTTTAAAGGTTGTTTTTGTGGGTTTGATCCTTGAGGGGTCTATACCCATTTTGCGCACTGTGTCCTGGTAAAGCAGGTTCAGGCTGCTGCCGCCATCCATAAGAAATCCGTCAATGATTGGGTCTAAGACCAGTGCGGCAAATCCGCCATGACGGATACTAGTGGGGTGGTCCCTGTGATCGAAGGTGATCAGACAGGAGGACCATGGGTTGAACTTTGGGGCGACTGGCTCCAACGCATATACGTCCCTGAGCGCATGCTTCCGCTCCCTCTTGGGGATGTGGGTTGCATATATCATGTTCAGTGTCCACACTTGTGGGGGAAATCTCTTCTGTCCTCCGGTGTTCGGCTGCCGGGGCTCTTCCTCGTCATCGCTATGTGGCCCCTTGTCTTTGTTTTCGGCATTTAACTTGCCGACCTGCTTGAACACCCAACAATCCCTGTTGGTGTGGTTGACTGGCTTGTTGGGGGTACCGTGTATTTGACATCAGCGATCGAGTATACGGTCCAAACTAGACGGGCCCGGAGTGCTTCTTTTGAATGGCTTTTTCTGCTGACCGGGTTTAGAGCCTTTGAATCCGGTATTGACTGCCGTATCCTTGGTATTGTCGTTGTTAATAATGCGGCGCTTGTGTTTGTTGCGACGTGACCTGCTATTGCCGTCCTTGGTATTCGAAGTACCATGGTTCTTTGCTATGTTATTACTGCGAGCCAGCCAGCTATCTTCTCCCGCACAAAAGCGGGTCATGAGTGTCGTGAGGGCTTCCATTGATTTTGGCTTTTCCTGACCAAGGTGCCGGGCTAGCCACTCGTCGTGGATGTTGTGCTTGAAAGCTGCTAGGGCCTCCGCATCCGGACAGTCGACGATTTGATTTTTTTTGTTAGGAACCATGTCCAGAATTGCCTGGCCGATTCCTCTGGCTGCTGGATTATGTGGCTCAAGTCATCGGCATCTGGTGGTCGCACATAAGTTCCCTGAAAGTTGTCGAGGAATGCGGCTTCCAGATCTTCCCAACAGCCAATCGACTCTACTGGCAAGCTATTGAGCCAATGCTGAGCTAGTCCTTTGAGTTTGAGTGGGAGGTATTTAATGGCGTGTAGATCGTCACTGCGTGCCATGTGGATATGCATGAGGAAATCCTCGATCCATACCGCGGGATATGTTGCGTCATCGTATGATTCTATATTTACGGGTTTGAAACCCTCTGGGATTTGATGATCCATTACTTCGTCTGTGAAGCATAAGGGGTGTGCGGCGCCTCTGTACTGGGCTATATCGCGACGCAGCTCTAATGAGTCTTGCCCATTGTGCTCGGCCCGGCCGGATTTACTTTTACTGTATCCAGCGTGACGATTATCGTCTCGCATAGTGGCGCACCCTTATGATCCGTAGATCGATCTTGCATGTTTTGCTTTGTCCTCCAATACGTCTCGCAGGTCTGGCACTTTTCCCCATGCCTTTTTATTTGAATGGCGTCGGGGTGCAGGCTGAGCTTTTGGCTGGAATGCCTCTCTGTCGCGGCCACGAGGTGGCCGATCAGCCGAGTCATATGCCTCTTCCTCCAGTCGGGGTAGCAACCTGCATTTTGGGTAACTCTTGGAGGGGCGTTCGAGTTTATATTCCTTGGCCGCAAGGACTTCAGTCCATCTGTCAACTAGCAGATCTTGATCAGCTTGAAGCTGCTGCTGCTTTTTCTTAAGGCTATTTGTCGTGGCTATAAGCCGGCGCTTGAAGCGCTCTTGTTCGATGGGATCCTCTGGCACGACGAATTCGTCATCGTCAAGGATTGCCTCGTCTTCGGAGAGAGGCATGTAATTATCATGCTCCTCCTCTTCATCTGCCGCTCTCTCAGGAGGGCTGGCTTCTCCCTCCTCCTGCCCTAAATCGTGCTGGGGGGATTGTTGCTATCTTCGGCACTATCTGGAGTGCTATTATCTCCTGTGCCAGTATCACCACTTTTGCTTTGGTGGGACTTAGAGCGGCGCCGCTGACGTCGGCGCTTGGGTTGCTTCTTGGAGGGGTCATCCTCCGCTGTCTCATCGCCATTGCCTTCTTTGGGTGTGTCCACCATGTATATATCGTATGCTGAGGTGGCTGTCCAGTGCCCTGTGGGCAGTGGTTCCTCTTCGTCCCCCGCATCGTCGTCCATACCATCGATGTCTTCGGAGTCGAAGTCGAGCATGTCGGATAAGTCGTCGACGGTGGCCACTAAGTGGGTGGTGGGTGGGAAGCGAATTTCTTCGTCATCCGCACCCCAATCCTACCGGACATAGTTCGTCCAGGAAACTTCTGACAAGGAGAGAGACCTTAATGAGTTCAGTATGTCGCCAAAGGGCGAGTGCTGAAAAATATCCACGGAGGTAAACTCCATGATCGGCGCCCAATCGGATTCGCTAGGAACGGGTGCAGGCGGTTCGGAGTCTGTGGCCGGAGAAGGGTCTGGCAGTTTGACAACATGGCTCTTGTGCAGGGTAAGGTCGATGTTCGGCTCGATCGCCGCTGAGGATAAGGCCTCCGTGGCGTGGTCCATCCACCCATCCATGGACGGCGCAACTGGCTCCGAATTGAGGGTCGGAGTGGCTGCCGATGCGATCTCCTGAACACTGTCCGATGGTAGAGCTAAATCGTACTCATTGTGACCGTGTGACGCACAAGGCTGAGGATCGAATCCGTCGAAGATCAAGTCCCCGCGGATATTGGCCATGTAGTTTAAGCTTCCAAACCTGACCTGGTGGCCAGGGGCGTAAATTTTGATCTCCTCCAGATGGCCAAGTGAGTTGGCCCGCAGTGCGAAGCCGCCGAACATAAATATCTGTCCGGGGAGAAAAGTCTCACCCTGGACTGCATCGCTATCGATGATCGTAGGAGCCATCAAGCCTAACGGCAACGACACAGAGGAACTCTCAATGATAGCACCAATGTCGGTGTCAAAACTGGCAGATCTTGGGTAGGGGGTCCCGAACTATGCGTCTAAGGCGGATGGTAACAGGAGGCAGGGGACAGGATGTTTTACCCAGGTTCGGGCCCTCTTGATGAGGTAGAACACTACGTCCTGCTTGATTTATTCTTGATGATATGGGTATTACAAGAGTTGATCTACCACGAGACCGGAGAGGCTAAACCCTAAAAGCTAGCCTATGGTATGATTGTATGTTGTCCTACGGACTAAAACCCTCTGGTTTATATAGACACTGGAGGGGGCTAGGGTTACACAAGGCCGGTTACAAAGGAGGAGATATCCATATCCGTACTGCCTAGCTTGCCTTCCACGCCAAGTAGAGTCCCATCCGGACACGAGACGAAGTCTTCAATCTTGTATCATCATAGTCCAACAGTCCAGCCAAAGGATAGAGTCCGGCTGTCCGGAGACCCCCTAATCCCGGACTCCCTCAACGAGCTCTTCATCACCTCCATAAACTAGGACCATCTCTTTAGTCCTTTTCAGGTACTTCAAAATAGTCTTCACCGCTGCCCAGTGACTCTCACCTGGGTTGGCCTGGTATCTTCTTGTTAGGCTTATTGCAAAAGCAACATCAGGTCGTGTACATATCATGGCATACATGATGGATCCAATTGCCGAGGCATACGGAATCTGACTCATCCTACTTCGCTCATCAGATGTCGAAGGACTCCGAGTCTCGCTTAGCCTTATACCATGTGAGACAGGCAAGAGCCCTTTCTTGGCCTCACTCATGTTGAACCGCTTCAACACTTTATCAATGTACATGCTCTGGCTCAAGCCAAGTAGCCTCCTCGATCTATCTTGATAGATCTTGATGCCTAAAATGTAAACTGCCTCACCAAGGTCCTTTATTGAAAACTTGCCATTCGATAATTCCTTAACCGAGTTCAGCATCGAAACATCATTTCCGATCAGTAGTATGTCATCCATATACAAGACCAAAAACAATATCGAGCTCCCACTTATCTGCTTGTATAAACAAGCTTCCTCATCACTTTTGATGAAACCAAGACTAGTGGCAACCTCATCAAAACGAATGTTCAACTGTGAGATGCTTGCCTCAACCCATAAATGGATCTCTTGAGCTTGCATACCTTACTAGTGCTAGTCGGATCAACAAAACCCTGGGTTGTATCATATACACGTCCACGGCTAAATTTCCGTGAAGGAAAGCCGTTTTGACATCCATCTGCCATATCTCGTAATTGAAATACGCAGCTATAGCTAGTACGATCCTTACCGACTTCAGCTTCGCTACCGGCGAGTAAGTCTCGTCATAGTCAATTCCTTGAACTTGTCCATAACCTTTAGAGACAAACCGAGCTTTGTGGATTTGAACATTTCCATCAACATCAGTTTTCTTCTTAAAGACCCATTTGCAACCAATGGCCTTTACGCCAGGCGGCGGATCAACCAAGTCCCAGACTTGATTCTCATCCATGGACTTTAACTTAGATCTCATGGCCTCTAGCCATGCCTTCGAATCCAGGCTCACCATCGCTTTCACATAAGTGGCCGGCTCGTCACTTTCTAGAAACAATACATCATGCACTCTATGCAATCTTTCCGACCTCCGTGGTTCCGGTGCCGTTTCCACCACGGGTTCCCCGACTGGCTCTGGTATGATCTCGTCACCCGTCGAGCCGCCCCCGAGTGGTACTCGAATTTCTTTGAGTCGGACCTTCCTCCCACTAGCCTCCCAACTGAGAAACTCTTTCTCAAGGAAAACCCCATTCCGAGCAACAAACACTTTGTTCTCTTTGCGGTTTCCCAAGGTTTCCCTCAGATATCCCATGAGTATGCATTTATCTGACTTGGGTGTAAGCTTGTCTAACATAAGTCGCTTAACAAATTCTTCATATCCCCAGATCTTTAGAAAAGACAAACTGGGACTCTTCCTGGTCCACATCTCATGTGGTGTCTTGTCTACGGATTTTGATGGTACCCTGTTAAGTGTGAAAGCTGCAATTTCTAGAGTGTATCCCAGAATGACAAGGGTAAATCTGATTTGCTCATCATTGACCAGACCATGTCCAACAAGGTCCTATTCCTCCGTTCCGACACGCCATTTCTCTGTGGCATACCCGGAGGTGTGAGCTGAGATACTATACCTCGGCTTTTCAGATGATCATCAAACTCCTGGCTCATGTACTCACCTCCACGATCTGATCGTAGAAGTTTTATAGTCTTGCCGAGCTGATTCTCAACCTCGTTCTGAAACTCTTTGAACCTTTCAAAAGTTTCTGACTTGTGCCTCATCAAATAGATATATCCATATCTACTCAAGTCGTTGGTAAAAGTCACAGAGTACTGATAGCCACCTCTGGCAGCTGTGCTCATTGGACCACATACATTACTATGTATAAGTTCCAATAGCTCGGACGCCCTCTCACAACTCTTTGCGAAAGGAGACTTAATAATCTTGCCGAGCAAGCATGACTCGCATGTCTCGAACGACTCAAAATCGGACGAAGTTAGGAGCCCATCATCATGGAGCTTCTTCATGCATTTTAGACTAATGTGTCCAAGCCAGCAATGCCAGAAGTATGTCGGATTTATCCCATTGGGCTTATGCCTCTTGACATTCACGTTATAGACCGGTTCCTATTCTAGATTCAATATAAATAGCCCATCAACAATGGGTGCATAGCCGTGGAACATGCCATTCATATAAATTGAACAACCATTGTCCTTTAAATTGAATTCATAACCCTGACTCATCAAGCATGAGGCGGAAATAATGTTCCGACTAAGTGCAGGAATGTAATAACAGTTATTCAATTCCAAAATAAATCTAGAAGGAAGCTGGAGCTGCATGGTGCCGACCTCCAATGCAGCAACTCTTGCTTTGTTGCTGACCCTGATGTCAATCTCCCCTTGTGCCCCACGCCTAGTTCTTACCAGCCCTTGCGTTGAGTTGCAAATATGAACAACCAATCCGGTAACAAATACCCAAGAGCTCTACTAGGTATGTCAGCAAGGTAAATGTCTATAACATATGCAACAAGTGTACCTTTGCCTGAAGAAGCATTTCCATCCTTCTTACCATGCTGTGCAAGCCACTGATAACCCACAAGTATAGGGGATCGCAACAGTTTTTGAGGGTAGAGTATTCAACCCAAAATTATAGATTCGACACAAGGGGAGCCAAAGAATATTTGAACGTATTAGCAGCTGAGTTGTCAATTCAACCACACATGGAGATTAATTATCTGCACCAACGTGATCAGTAGCAAAGTAATATGATAGTTTTGATAGTAGTGATAGCAGTAACAGCAACGGTAACAGTGATAGTTGTTGTTTTGTAACAAGTGCAACAGTCGATAGGAATGGTAACTTAGCAAGAACAATATAAGATAAATTCGTAGGCATTGGATCGATGATTTGTTGGATGATATTCATCATGTGATAGTTATAACCTAGGGCGATACGGCACTAGCTCCAGTTCATCAATATAATGTAGGCATGTATTTCATAAATAGTCATACGTGCTTATGGAAAGAACTTGCATGACATCTTTTGTCCTACCCTTCCGTGGCAGCGGGGTCCAATTAGAAACTAAGGGATATTAAGACCTCCTTTTAATAGAGTACCAGAACAAAGCATTAGCACATAATGAATACATGAACTCCTCAAACTATGGTCATCACCAGGAGTGGTCCCGACTATTGTCACTCCGAGGTTGCTGGATCATAACACGTAGTAGGTGACTATAACTTGCAAGATCAGATCTAGAACATGGATATAATGGTGATAACATAAATGGTTCAGATATGAAATCATGACACCCAGGCCCAAAGTGACAAGCATTAAGCATGGCAAAGTCATAGCAACATCAATCTTAGAAAATAGTGGATACTAGGGATCATGCCCTAACAAAACTAACTCAATTACATGATGAATCTCATCCAACTCCTCACTAACCAGCGAGCCTACGAAGGAATTACTCACTCCCGGTGGGGAGCATCATGGAATTGGCAATGGATAAGGGTTGGTGATGACGAAGAACGAAGACCCCCCCTCTTCGAAGCTCCAAACAGACTCTAGATCTGGCCTCCTGATGAAGAACAAGAGGTGATGACGGCTCTGTCTCGTGGATCGCGATAATTCTTTCTTCCTGACTTTTTCTAGAAATATGGGATTTTATAGTATCAGGGTTGAGGTCTGCGGGGCCACCAGGTGGGGACAACCCACCTGGGCGTGCCAGGAGGGGGCTCCCACTACAGGAATCAGCTACTTTGCCGTCCGCTACGGCGGACGGCAAAGGCCCGAACGGCGGACGGCAAAGGCCTTTGCCGTCAGCCACGGACGGCAAAAGGCTCCGGCAAAGTAGGCTTCGGTAAACAGCTACTTTGTCGTCTGCTACTGACGGCAAAGTCTTTCCCGTCTGCGGCGGACGACAAAGAGAGCGCGGCAGACGGCAAAGAGAGCGGACGGCAATAATTGCGCTGTCAGTCCGTTAAGTGGCTAACGGAAGGCCTTTGCCGTCCGGTGCTGACGGCAAAATTTCTAGGATCTTTGCCGTCCGCCGTATGATGTCATCTATACGTCACTACATGGCAGGTTCTTTGCCGTCCGCCACTGACGGCAAAGTCTTTGCCGTCTGCCCCTGTAGGCAAACTGACCAAATGGGTCAGCTCCCAGGAAGCACAGCTGGATGCCACGTGGCTTCTTTGCCGTCAGCGGCAGACGGCAAAGAGCCCGTTGCCGTCAGTGGCAGACGGCAAAGAGCCTGCACTGCCTTTGTTTTTTCATATACCCAACCATTTTCACAGCAAATAGATGATACATATATATTTTTCACATGGCAAGTTCACAGCAAACATATGAGATATCCAACACATATAATTTCATCATACATGCATAGTTCCATCAACCATACATAGCAAGTTCGACATACATGCATCCAACCATACATATTACAATAGTGTCATCCTACCATACATGTATAGTTCATAGATACAAAGGAAACATAGTTCATCCAAACAAGCACCCCATCTATGCAAGCTTCCGTGAAGTGAATGAATTCTGCAAAATGGGAAATAAGAAAGTTAGAAGAAGAAGATTAGAAGAAGAAGAAGATTAGAAGAAGAAGAAGAAGAAGAAAATGAAGAAGAAGAAGAATATATGACATTTATGAGCTAATTTAGGTGAAATTGATCATTTGTGAGCTAACTTAGGTGAAATGGATCGTTTATGAGCTAACCTAGGTGCAATGGATCGCTTATGAGCAAACTTAGGTAAAATGCATCATTTTAGAGGTAACCTAGGTAAGATGGATCATTTTGGAGCTAACCTAGGTAAAATGGGTCAGTTTAGAGCTAACTTGGGTAGAATGGATCATTTATGAGCTAAGTAAGGTTAAATGGGTCATTTTAGAGCTAACGTAGGTAAAATGGATCGTTTATGAGCTAAGTAAGGTAAAATGGATCATTTTAGAACTAACTTAGGTAAAATGGATCGTTTATGAGCTAACTAAGCTAATTATGCCATTTTTGACATAAGTAAGCTAAGTACATGTCATTATTGAGCAAACCTAGTTAACTAAGCATATTAGAGCTAACTTTGGTCATTTTGGAGGAAACAAAGCTAAGTACAGATCGTTTTAGAGCTAACTTAGGTAAAATGGATGGTTTTGGAGGTCAGTAAGCTTATTAAGTCATTTTGGAGGTGAAGAAGCTAAGTCTAGGTCATTATGGTAAGCATTGGAGGAAATAAAGCTAAGTCTAGGTCTTTATGCATGTGTTAAGCAAAACACTAGATAAACTTACCAAGATGTAGGAGGTGTAGGAGCGGGGTGTCTCGTGTCGGTAGCTGGAGAAGGATCGTGCGATGCTTGTCTGGAGTTACGCTGGACCAAAGATCATTTCCAATGTCTTGTTAGCATGATGACACTCAAATGTTAAGACTAGCAAGTAATGTCCATTCAATAAAACTCACCGTGGTCCCAGGAGCAATCACTGGCATCGGCAGAGCGGTCTGACCTGTCTTCTCGCACACAGACTGCACATTTGGTTTTGACGACTCAGTCATACTAGTTAGTAATGAGACAAACACTACATGAATGTTTTGGCTAATCTGCAGAAGAAACTTACCACAAGGAGCTCGTACATGGCCCTTGCCTGCATGTCATTCCGTGCCCTCTCCTCCTCCATCATCTTTGTCGTCCTCTCCTCCAACTCCCGCTGCCTCTCCGCCGCCTCCGCCAGAAGTTTCTCCATTCTATCACTCTCACTCTGTATAGCAGCCTACAACACCACTCACATGACCATTTGTAATCATTGATGGAAGCGCACAGAATGTAATGGAGAAAGATAACTGAGTACGTATCACTAACCTTGATGCCGAGTTGCACTGGCCGTTCACGAGGCCTTATCTCAGGAGCGGAGCTCGACTGGCGCGCCTTGATCTCTGGGAGAGTGCTAGGACAACGGATAAGTCCATCTCCAATGGCTATGGAGCCATGGGACCTCCCGCCACCAGATATCATCAACAGCTCTGGATCAATGGGACCCTGGCTCGGGTTAAAGTCCTCCCCTTTCCTCGCCTTCCCCTCATCTCTATATCTCACGAGCTTGTTGTGGGAGGAGATGTTGGTGAAGTTGTTTGCATCATCGAGGTCAGACTGAGAGAAAGCCTTGACTTTCTTGAAAGAGGCAGTGTGGGCCATGGCATACAGGTCGTACACCTCTGGCACCTTATCCGCCTTATTGTAGCGTGCCTGAAAGAAAGAAACAATGAAAATTAGTAATTAAAGGGCTCAAGCTAGCATGATGAATGAATTGCATGAATCATGAAGCAAACCACATACCCAGTTGCGCCCGAACTGATATAAGTTGGAGCTGCCTTGATGGTGTGGCACACCTTCCATTTGGGCACGTTTGTCCTTGGCCTCGTTGTGGAGGGCTAGCCATTGTGGAGAGCACCACTCATCGACCAACACCTCCCAACAATCCATCCGATCCGCACACCATCTCGGAGGCGCCTAAGTTAGCAAATAGAAACTTGAGCGCTATGGCTAAGAATTACTAAATGAAGGAACTTAAGTAGAGAAGGCCTTAAGAATTACCTTCATGTACTGCTCCTTACTCAGGAACTTACCGCGGCAGGCCGGCTTGGTCTTCTTGATACCACGCAAGGCGTAGTAGTCTCGAACAGCCTGCACCCGAGCCTCGTGCCGTAAGTTCTGGAGTAGGCACTTGCAGACGTTCTCGATAACATGTGCCGCGTCCTCCTCGTATCCCTCCTCACACCTGTAGAATGTCTGCAATCAAATGAGACAATATTGATTAGTACAATTAATAACTAGCTAGTTGAAGATTTTTAAATGTGTAAAGGAGAAATTACCCAAAACTTTCTGATCACCATGTCTACCCTCGTGTCGCACACGACACCGTCGATAATCTCATCTGGCGGGGCCGGGGCAGCCACGTAGTGCTCCCAGCTCAATCCAAGCTCTGGAAGCTGACCCTCACCAGGCAACGTGACAAACCCCGGGAAGTTTTGCCGGCAAAGAACTCCAAGGATGGAGTTGGGCC
The DNA here is from genome assembly GCF_018294505.1 of Triticum aestivum. NCBI lineage: Eukaryota > Viridiplantae > Streptophyta > Magnoliopsida > Poales > Poaceae > Triticum > Triticum aestivum. Next base: position 177,503,532 of record NC_057800.1, on the reverse strand, counting down.
GGCGGACACTATGATGGTGGTCCCAACCCCTGCAGCATGACAAGGCCAACGCATTAGTTATTTGAAAAAACGTGAATGCACAAGGTACAAAAATATTAAATGCACTTACGTACCTCTCCCCATCAGGGAAAATCAACCACCTCTGCTCGCGGGTCACCGGCACGGACGGGAGCCGTGTAGCACCACACTGGTAGACGGTGCCCCCCTCCTCCTCAAGATCAGTCGGCTCCCCACCATCATCAGCATGGCCACTCGGCTCCTCGGGCTGATCCGGCCAGGTACCCCATCCGGACGTGTGCTCCTCCGGGGTCACGTGGGCCGAACTCTCGTGGGCCGAAGGCCAGTCGACCCGAGGCTCGTGGGCCCAAGACCCGTGGACCGGAGGCTCGTGGACCGGAGTCCGTGTAGCCTCCTCCTCGGACGAGTCCACCCTAGCAGTCACGTGCTCAGGTGAAACAGCCGGGGGTGGCGGCGAGGAAGGCGCCGTAGCCCTACCTCCTCTCCCACGACCACGTGCCCCACCTCCTCTCTTCCTACCGCGAGCTCGTCCCCTGCTGGGCACCGCGGTCGACGAAGAAGGGCCCGGCGGTGTGGCCATACTGTCCAGCAACGCTCGGCGGAGAGGTGCGTCTGGAATGGAAGACCTCAGACCACGCTCCCGACCAGCGCCCACCATCTTTCAACACCTGCCATGACAAACAGTAAACGAAATTAGTACAACATAAAAAAAGACCGACATGAATAATAATATGTGTATCACTTAAGTGTATCATCATCAAGTACAACATAAAAAAATGTAATACCTGACACTACTAATAATCTCAATCAGTATCATCAATAAATGCATAATCATCATCATCACTATAATCAATGACGGGCTCATAGGGTTCATTGGCATCAACATGTGCAAGGCCACCTTGACGTAATCGGTCAAGCATTGACAGGTCATCCGCAGCAGTAACCTCTTCTTGTTCCGGCTCTTCTTGTTCCTCCTCTGGGGTGATGTCGGATTCATTGTCGCTGTCTACTTCAATGTTTTGGGGTGAAGTATAGCGGTTCTTGAAACGCTTTTTGGAAAGACGTGTCTCTTGGAAGAATTCTCCTTCATATGTGTCTGGGTTAATGTGAGGTTCATAATCCTCTTCCTTTGGGGGAGAAAGTCTAGCACGTGGCGGCACTTCATAAACGACATCCCAACCTTTCAGATTTGGATTAGTTTGGCAGGCCCACGGTAGATAGAATACTTGGGTCGCCTGTTGAGCCATAATATAGACATCAGGAACATCTAAATGAGTGCTTTGGTTGATTTCAACTAGCCCTACATGTTCATGAGTCCTTCTAGTCTCCTTCGGCTGAAACCAATAACATTTGAAGACTACAACATTCGGTGGATTTTCACCATAGAACAGAAGTTCATAAATTGCTTCAACTCTCCCATAATACTCGGTACCTCCTTCGCCGATAGCAGATACACAACAATTTGTTGACTTTCGGTCGGCCATAGATAGCTCTTTGCCATAGGTACGAAAGCGATACCCGTTGATGTCGTACTTGTCAAATGAACGGACCTTATAGTCAAAACCATTAGCGACTTGTCTCAATTCGGCGTCCATAGACTCTGAATTAGCCTACAAGTTTAATATGAAAGGATTGTTGCATTATGCACAAATTAGCGAATGATATGAAATTGTCTAATAGAAATTACCGTTTGTTTGAACCAAGAGATGAAACCGGGATAGCCACCTCCTTGCTTTGCGAGAAGCTCATACTCTTCGACGGAATCCTTTTGGATCTCCGCTCCATACGAGAATATGGTGACGTATCGACTGTATGACATATCCAGGAATAAGAGTAGTTCAAAGGAAATAGAAGTTGCGAAACAATGTACCGAGAACTTACTCGATGTACGGCCGCACTTCTATCAGGTTGTTGAAGATATACAACGAAATTGTCCGCCATTCTTCGTTATCCAAAGATACTGGATGTGAAACACTAGCTGGTGCGAGATTCCCTTTGAATAGGCTGAGGTTGGATCCACCCTTTTTAGGCTCGTCAGCATTGTACCGAGGCTTCGGATTATGCAAATGACGATTTTTGGCTTCGTAGTGCGCTGTTACGAAGTTTGCCGCCTCCTCTGTGATGAATGCCTCAGCCATCGATGCTTCAATTCTACGTTTATTTTTACATTTTTGTCGAAGCGTCTTCTGCATCCTCTCAGTTGGGTAGCACCAACGATTTTGCACGGGCCCCCCCAATCTTGCCTCGGTCGGGAGATGCAAAATCAAATGCTGCATTGGATTAAAGAAGCCCGGTGGAAAGATCTTCTCTAACTTGCAGATCAACTCCGGCGCCAACTCTTCCATTTCTTCTAGCACGCCAGGCGATAGTTCTTTCGCACAAAGAACACGGAAGAAATAGCTGAGTTCTGCCAGTACTAGCCATTCATCCTCAGGGATGAAGCCACGCAACATCACCGGCATTACCCGCTCAATCCATATGTGCCAATCATGACTCTTGAGACCAAATATCTTCAGTTTATCAAGATTCGCTCCCCTCTTTAGATTCGCTGCATACCCATCGGGGAACATCAACTGCTGTTGCACCCACAAGAGAATTTCCCTCATAGCTGGCCTTCCAAGATTGAACCATGCCTTTGGCTTCGTCCAGTTCTGCTTTCCTTTCGGTTCTTTCATGTTTTGTAACGGCCTATCACATAGCGCCTCCAGATCGACTCTAGCCTTAGTATTATCCTTTGACTTCCCATCTATGCCGAACAATGTACCAAAAAGTGCCTCGGCGATATTCTTCTCAGTGTGCATCACGTCGATGTTGTGTGGGCAAAGGAGGTCTTTGAAGTAAGGCAGATCCCATAAGCATGTTTTGTGAGTCCACGCATGCTTAGTATTATACCCCTTGAAGTACCCTGGACGTTGTGGATCTGGCTCGAGAGCGTTTAACTGATCCAGGGTCTGTTGGCCTGTCAATGCAGGTGGTGCAGAGTTTTTGACAACTCTACCCCTGATGAAGTTCTTTTTGTCTTTCCTGAACTTATGGCGAGGATCCAGGAACTGTCTATGCATGTCGAAGCAAGAAAACTTGCGACCGGCCTGAAGCCAACAAAACTCAAGAGCTCCCTTGCATGTGGGGCACGGGAACCTTCCATGCACACACCAGCCAACGAATAGCGCATACGCCGGCAAGTCATGCGTCGAGTACATGTACCAGACACGCATTATGAAGTTCCGTTTGCTAAAGGCGTCGTATGTCTTGAACCCATTATCCCAGGCTTCTTGCAATTCGTCCTTAAGCGGCTGCATGTACACATTCATATTTTTGCCCGGATAGTTGGGTCCTGGAATTATCAACGTCAGGAAAATGTTCTTTCTTTGCATAATCTGTCCGGGGGGGGGAGATTGAGTGGAAAGACAAATACGGGCCAACAACTGTATTGGGCTGCCGTCATACCAAACACACTGAACCCATCCGTGCTGATGCCGACTCGAGGATGCCTCGGATCTGCCGCTTTGTCAGCATGTAATTCATCAAACTTTTTCCACGCAACACCATCCGATGTGTGTACCATCATCAGATTCCCATCTGCATCTAGTTCGGTTCTTTTGCCTGTTTTGTGCCATGTCATCTGTCTGGCCGTCTCTTCGACCATGAAAAGACGTTGAAGTCTTGGTACGATTGGCATATACCGAAGAACAGTAACGGGGATTTTGGTCTGTGTCTTCTCACCCATACCGTTGTCTACCACAATATACCTGGAAGACTTGCAAATGGGACAATAGTTCAAGTCCGCATAGTCAAGCCTAAATAAGGCACATCCTTTCTCACAGGCATGTATCTTCTCATAGGGCATCTTCAGTGCACGGAGGATTTTGTCCGACTGGTACAGGTTTGCAGGCATTACATGGCCTTTGGGTAGAAAGCGTCCAAATACTGTCATAATTGCGTCATAGCATTCTCTGCCCAAGTTGAACTGAGCCTTCAGAGCCATTACTTGTGAGATGGCATCCAACTGACAAAGCTCAGTGTGCTCGTGGAGCGGACGTTTCGAAGACTCCAACATTTCATTGAAGGCCTTTGCAGATTCCTCCATCTCCTCGTCCGAATCCCGAGCATCATCATAGCCTTGCACCATGTTTTCCATCCCGGTACCATGCTCGTCGGTGCGACGACGATCCACCTCAGCTCGGTCACGTTGGGCAGACTCACCATGAAATGTCCACACCGTATAATCGGGCGTAAAACCACTCTTCTGCAGGTGTTTGCCCATTTCAGCCTCTGTCTTCTTTTCCCAATTGCCGCACCGGAAACAGGGGCACCAGGTTTTCTTTTGGCCATTTGCAAATGCGGCTTGCACAAACCCCTTAGTTTTTGTGAACCATTCAGCGCTCCATTTGTTCTGACCAGTGTGACCGGTATACATCCAAGCACGGTCACTCATCTTGACTTTCAGAGCTACTGGACACACAACAATTATATATGTAATTCACCATGTATATATTCATCAGTTGATCTACTTTGTCAATTTTATTACGTCCATGCAACCTACACTCTAATAGGTAATGATAGGTCCTAATCCCACCCGTGTATGTGTAGATTGGGTTTATTTTCCCATGCTATGCTCCGGATCCGACGCAAAATTTCAGCAGCACCTCCCCGCTGTTCTCCTGATACACGTCTCTGCAATAAACAGAGAGGATGTGTACCCGGAGAACAACAGGGGAGGCACTGACGAAATATATGCGTCGGATCCGGAGCAAAGCATATGGGAAAACGAACCCAATCTACACATACTCGGGCTGTCCATGGATAGCGTTGGACAATTCGAAAGAATCAAGGTTATATATATGCAAATGCATGCATATTTATAACTATGATGCTTTCGAACGGGAGACACATATTGGTTACGCATACTAATGATTCAAGACACATACATAGCTAGCTATCAAGTTTCATCGGAATAGATCAAATAATTAATGGGGGAGGAGGACTTGTCATTTGTGCTCACCCATGAACGAAGGGGCAGAGCTCGTCAAACGCACGGCGAGGTCGTCGAACACCAAACCTCGCAGCGATGAAACAACTGCACATTTAAAACTACACGATCAACACAATTATATATGATGTTTTTCATAACAAAATCGAAAAATATATGACCTAACTAATAATTCACAAATATATGACCCCGTCGGCCTCTGGAAGGCCAAAGAACACCTTTTCGGGAGGTGTCGGGGGTCGGGGTGTCCTGTCGGTGTCGGGGTGCCGTGTCGGGGTCGGGGTGCTGTTTTGGGGTCGGGGTGTGGTGTCGGGGTCAGGGGGTCAGGGGGTCGGTTTTCGGGGTGTGGTGTCGGGGTCGGGGTGTGGTGTCGGGGTTGGGGGGTCAGGGGGTCGGGTGTCGGGGGGTCGGGTGTCGGGGTATCGGGGTGTCGTGTCGGGGTCGGGGTGTGATGTCAGGGTGTCGGGGGTCGGGGGTCGGGGTCGGGGTGTCGGGCCGGGGTGTCGGGGTGGCGTGTCGGGGTCGGGGTGTCGGAGGTCGGGGTCGGGGTGTCGGGGGTCGGGGGTCGGGGTGTCGGGCCAGGGTGTCGGGGTGGCGTGTCGGGATCGGGGTCGGGGTGTCGGGGGTCGGGGTCGGGGTCGGGGTCGGGTTGTCGGGCCGGGGTGTCGGGGTGTCGGGGGTCGGGGTCGGGGTGTCGGGGGTCGGGGTCGGGGTGTCGGGGGTCGGGGGTCGGGGTCGGGGTGTCGGGGTGGCGCGTCGGGGTCTTCTTCTTCTTATTCTTTCTTCTTCTTCTTTTCTTTCTTCTTCTCCCTCCTCCTCTTCCTCCTCCTCCTCTTCTTTCTTCTTCTTCTTCTTCTTTCTTCTTCTCCTTTTTCCTCTTCTATATTGTTCTGTTTTTCAACTTTCTTCTTATTCTTCTTCCTTTTTTTCCTTTTTCCTCTTCTTCTACCTCTTCTTTTTTTTCAACTTTCTTCTTGTAATAATAATCTAAACCTAAATCTAGCACTAACCTAAACCACTAACCTAAATCTAGCACTAACCTAAACCTATCAATAACCTAATTAAACCTAAACACCAAAGAAAAACAGTAGAAAAAAAAATCTCACCTTGGCTCCTCTCGATGGAGGATGGAGGGGGCGGCACGGCCGCAGGGGCGGCGGCGAGCCTGGCTCCGGGGCGGCGGCGAGCCTGGCTCCTGGGCGGCGGCGAGCTCCGGGGCGCGAGGCAGACAGGACGGCGAGCTCCGGGGCGCAGGGGCGGCGAGCTCCGGGGCGCAGGGACGGCGAGCTCTGAGGTGCAGGGGCGGCGAGCTCCGGGGCGCGAGCCTGGCTCCGGCGCGGGCGACGGGACGCCGGGGCGGTGGCGGGTGATGGGGGCGACGGGGCGACGGGGCGAGGGGAGGTGGGGCAAGGGGGCGGCGGGGCGAGGGGAGGTGGGGCAAGGGGGCGGCGGTGGGTGGTGGGGGAGGCGGGGCAAGGGGGCAGCGCGGTGGGTGGCGGGGGAGGCGGCGGGTGGCGGTGGTCGTCGGGGAGGAGAGGGAACAGAGAGAGATGGGCGGGGTGGGGCGCCGTTAGTAACCTAAACGTTTGCCGTCCGCCCCCCTTTGCCGTCCGCATACTTGCTCTTTGCCGTCTGCTGGCAGACGGCAAAGAGGGGGGCGTTAAGTTTTTTTTAACCAGCCCGTCAGTGGGTCCCCCCCTCCCTCTTTGCCGTCCGCTAGCCGACGGCAAAGAATCTTTGTCGTCCGCTAGCGGACGGCAAAGAACTGGCTGATGGCAAAGAAGGTCTTTGCCATCAGCCAGTTCTTTGCCGTCAGCTTTTGGGTAGCTGATGGCAAAGAGCTTCTTTGCCGTCCGCTAGCAGACGGCAAAGAGCTGGCAGATGGCAAAGTAGCTGATTCCAGTAGTGTCCCTGGTGAGTTGTGCCCACCCAGGTACCCCCCTCCGGTGGATCTTGGCTCCAGAAATTCTCTTTTTGATATACAAAAGTTCCTCGCAAAGTTTCATTCCATTTCGAGAACTTTTATTTCTACACAAAAACAACACCATGGTAGTTCTGCTGAAAACAACGTCAGTCCGGGGTTAGTTTCATTCAAATCATGCAAATTAGAGCCCAAACAAGAGGAAGAGCATTAGTAAAAGTAGATATGTTGGAGACGTATCAACTCCCCCAAGCTTAAACATTTTCTTGTCCTCAAGCAATTCATTTGATAAACTGAAAGTGAAAAAGAAAAACTTTTACGCACTCTTTTGCTCTTGTTTGCATAAATAAGCTTAAACAGCACCCAGGTTTTCAGCCAACAATAACCATGCTGACAATAACTCTTAAAAATTATATTAACTCATATCAATGACATAATCAGCTAGCGATCAATAATAAGATATCTCAAACGGTAACACGTTGTCAAAACAACCATGATATAATATGACAATAGTGGTATCTCGCTAGCCCTTTCTGAGACCGCAAAACATAAATGCAGAGCACCGCCAAAGTTCAAGCAGTGACTAAACATTGTAATTCATGGTAGAAAAGATCCAGTCATGATGCACCCAACATTAGCTACACACCATGCATTAGCATGACAACAATGCTCTCAGGTTCTGGCGCTTATTTTAAAAGGAGATGACACAACATAAAAGTAAATAGATTGTCCCTTCACAGAGGGAAGCAGTGATTTGCAGAGGTGCCAGAGCTCAAGTTTTAAAACAGAGGTTAATGATATTTTGAGACATGCACCCTTCTTGTTTACTTCACGACCATCAGTTATCAATATCTTCCATGCTAAGAACGCTGGTGGCGGTTCCCAAGTGATAAAAGTAAAGGTTTTGACTCCATTGGGGTTTTTTTTTTGATTATTTGTAAGCTTTTTCTGTTTGCAGTTTGGGACTGGGCATCCCTATTACCGCCCTTTTCTCGTGCGATGGAGAATGAATAAACACTCGACCTGAGAATAACAAGCTTAGCATGGAAGATACCGACCACCTCCTGTCGTTCCATGAACGATCCAGGCACACAAAAATGATATTTATTAGAATTTTTTAGATGTGGCACATGCAATTTTACTTAGGATTGTAGGGTAATACCGCATATAGGTAGGTATGGTGGACTCATCTGGAATAACTTGGGTTCAAGGTTTTTGATGTACAAGCAGAATTCCCACATAGTACAGGCGAAGGCTAGCAATTAGATTGAGAAGCGGCCGGCTAGGGAGCAACAACGGTCATGAACATGCATTATGCTTAAGTAACATTGGACACTAGCATGAGTAGGATATGAACACCATGAACATAAATATCATAGAGGCTATGTTGGTTTTGATTCAACTACATGCATGAACATGTGCCAAGTCAAGCCACTCGAACATTCAGAGGAGGATACCATGTCATCATACTACATCACAATCATTTTAACGCAATGTTGATATCCAAGATAAATCATTATCCAATCCTAGCTACTTAAGCATGGCATGACAATATATAATCTCTAATTGTCATTGCAAACATGTTTAATCATAATGGGCTGAATCATGCATACTAGGTTAAACATATTTACACAAACAGAACAAGTCGAGTTCATACCCGTTTCTCTCTGCCACGACCAATTCATCGAATATTGTCATTATTTCCTTTCACTTGCACGGCCGAATGATGTGAAAAGAATAATAGTGCAAGAGTGTCATGGAATAAACTGGAATTTGCAAATATTTTATTCAGTAGGAGAAGACAAGGTAAAATGGGTTCTTTATTAGATCAACAGTTATTCATATGAGAGCCACTCAACATTTTCATCGTGGTCTTCTCCTTGGTGAGACTCAAAATAAAAAGAAAAGAAATTCAGAGAAACACACTGAAATATGTTTGGAGTTTTTTGTTTTCTTGAACAAGCAAATAAAAGGGAAAGCAAAAACGAGAAAACTATTTAGACGGGAAAGCTCCCAACAAGCAAAAGAAGAAGAAGGAAATATTTTTGGGTTTTCTTTTTAGTAATACAACTAAGCATGCATAGAAAGTAAACTAACTACAACTAATTTTTTTGTTTTTAGGGTTTTTCCAACACACAAGAAGAAAGTAAGAAAATAAATCTAACATGGATGATACAATGAAAAAGTGAGGATACCGACAACTGGAATGAAAAGTGCCGGTGGAAACACGTACTCCCCCAAGCTTAGGCTTTTGGCCTAGCTTGGTAATCGATCAGTAGCCTGGATAGTAGTGCGGGTGCTGAGGAGCGGGCATCCATTACTACAAAAAAAATACACTTCCGTGATCATACGTGTTTGTCACAGTAGGTCGCATTTTCTGTCATGCATGTACATCCATGACGATTTTATGACAGAATCAAGATAGTCATACATGTGCTGTCGTAGAAGTGTTCCATGACATTACCAAAATTATCATCACGGAAGTGTCCACTTCCATGATGATAAATCGCGCGTCACAGAAGTGCATTCGTCAAGGGTGACCGACACGTGGCATCCACCGTAACGGAACACCGTTAAGCTATCGGGTCAGGTTTTGGATCCGATAACCCGTTAACAGCCCCGACCAGTGGGGATTTTCCACGTGTAAAATCATCATTGGCTGGAGGAGACATGTGTCAGGTCCGCGTTGGCACAGGTGTCACTCATCCAATGGGCGAGACGCGCATATGATATGTTGACATGTGGACCGGCCCATCAAGTTTAAATGGGCCGACCCAACTGAAGGCCCACAAGATTTTGCGGACCATAATGGGCCGGCCCAGCTAAAGGCCCACGAGATTTTGCGAACCATAATGGGCTAGCCCAGCTAAAGGCCCACAAGATTTTGCGGGCCATAATGGGCCGGCCCAGGTAAAGGCCCACAAGATTTTTGTGTGCCATAATGGGCCGGCCCAGGTAAAGACCCACAAGATTCTTGCAGATCATAATGGGCCGGCCCAGCTAAAGGCCCACGAGATTTCACCGACATTAATGGGCCGGCCCAGCTGTAGGCCCACAAGATTTTGAGGACCCTAGTAGGCCGGCCCATTAACTGGCTGCCATGTTTTGGGCCAAATGCTGACCCATATTTGATCCAGTCCAATAATGGCCTGCCACGCTCCGGGCCTAATAGTGGCCCATATGAGATCCGGCCCGTTAAAAGCCTACCACGTTCTGGGCCAAATTACGGCCCAAATCAGGTCCGGCCTTTAAGAGGCTTTGGGCTCAATTATGGCCCATATCAGATTCGGCCCGTCAACTGGACACTATGCTTTTGGGCCCACTTGATAAAGGCCCACTTAGTAATTCGGCCTGATATTAGTTCTGGCCTGTTCAGGGCCTGTTTAGCATTTCGGCCCTATATTAATTTCGGCCTGTTAAAAGCCCGTCATATAGTTGGGCCTAACTACGGCCAGGTTTGCATCCGGCCTGCTCGCAGCCGATACCTGATTGGGCCAAACAAGGACCGAGACAATTTTGGCCTGTTAAAAGCCCGTGATTTGATTTGTACAATCATGGGCCGGGGTTCATTTCGGGCTGCTACCGGCCCGTGAGCTGTTCGACACGTTTTAGGCCCAACCTACATCGTGATTGCATGACGGCCCGATTATGTACCATAATTTTACGGTTTGGCCGGTTTACTGCAAAGACAGGATATATATACAGTAAAATAACTACATCATCGTGAATAAGAAAAAACCTAGACTATACAGTAAAGAAATTATGGCATATTACATCAACTGGGCATCAAAGTTCACCACTATGATAATAAAGCACAAGCAGACAGGAGATTACATACACTGGGTATCAAAGATCACCACCAGTGCAAATAAACACGCCGACAAAATAATATACAAAACCGACAGCACTTCAATAGAGTTCAAGAAGCTAGGGAGCTGCAGCGCAAGCAGCTGAGCAAGATGATGAGACTGCGCTTGTTCAACACTTATATCTTCCTCACTCTGAAAGATAAACAAGCAGACAAATGACATGTTTTGCACATAAAAGTATCAGCGCTGACAATTCATCACATTTCTTACTGACAAATAAAGTGACACAATTTAAAATTGCATCAACACAATATGGTATTGTTCAGGTCAAGACATGGCAGGAAATGACATTGTGATGGAGTTGGCAGCTTCACGACACCACTGGATTACAGATCAAGAACTCATAAATATCAATGGTTAGTGTGCTGTCAATTTATACCATTTCAGATTGGAAAATAAAGAGACGGTTTAAATAATAGTAGAATGATATGACATTGTTCATAGTTAAGACATTGCAGAATATGACATTATGTAGTAGTGGGTAGGTTCACCACACCACTGGATTACGGATGAAGAACAGAAGCATACATGCAGTGCAAAAGAAGATCACTTGCTCTGTATAATTTAATTTACATGGTATGAAGAAGGAACTTGGTTATACAACTGAAAACTTAAATTGAGAAAGGACAAACTTTTGTTTATGAACTACATAATAAACTTTAAACAAGAAATTTGATGCAAACACCAAAAATAAACAGCTGTTGCAGTCATGCCTAACCAAATATATACAACAAAGTTTGAAGGCTTGAGATGGACAAACTTACATTATTGGTGAAGATAGGCTCTATAAAGGCCTTGTCCATGCTGATGGGGGGGGGCAATTCAAGAAGTTTACCACAGAATCTTCTTCAAAAACATTGCCTTTATTCTACATTTTGTTAAGAGTAAATATAGATGTGATAATATACGAAAAAATGGAGAATATTTAAGATAAGATGAAGAGAGATGCTACATAACCAATTAGCTATAAATGTAAGTGCAGCGATACAGGCAAAAGGTACAGCCAAGAGCAATGCATAGCTAAACTTCTTCAGTACCAACCTTATGGTAAGAGTAAAATATAGATCTAATGTGTAGAAAATGGAGGGCAAAGGAAAATAAGCTGCAGAGTGATGGTACATGAACAACTACCTGTCATTATAAGTACACTGATAAAGGACATCATGTACTTACAAGAACAATGCAGAGCTAAAAAAACATTGGCATTGGATATATTCTACACTAATGTAACCATTCATACAAATCAGATAATTTGGAGCAAACAATTGATAAGCAAGCTATCATGCATACTGCTGTCACATAATGAACCAGGTATGTATGCAAGTACATTGATATAGGACAACATGTACTAACAAGAGCAAAGCAGCGGGCAGCATATTTGCGATATCCTGTCGTTCTTGTCAAACCAGAATTCTTCTTCGAGCAGATTTCCTGCAAAAAAGATCCATAAGGCACATGCGGAAAAGTAGAAGTTCAAATTGTCATGTGATTTCATAGACAGTACCACATCCTGGGAATGAGACCAGTGCATAACAAGGTTTTTCCATTCAATGTCTTCTAAATTTAGCAGAGGAGACTTCACCGGAAATTCGTTTATAGACTTGCCATCAACGTGTGATTTCCTCAGCTAACACCGATACTACTGCAATGCTTCCTTGAAAAGCACAAGCAATCTTTGCTCGTCATGACTATCCAGATTGACCCTCGCCTAGTTACAACAATGTAATGTAAATCATTGATGTGTTCAATCGGCAGAAAACAGGAAAATAATAACCATGAATAATAGCACTTACACGTAAGTTGGACAGGAAGATGTGAAAATGGTGTTTGTCTTCACAATAATCTTCCCATGATGGGAATATATGCACGTAGTCCCTAACAACATTGAAAGCATTGTCTTTTAAACTGGGAATAAATGGAATGGGGTTCCAATCTGCAGGAATTGGCTGTCTCTGCAGTTGGGATAGGTCTTCGACCGGTGGACATGCACTACTAGGGAAAACCCTAGTAGTAGCACGGGTAATTGTCTAGCAGTAGCGCCGGGGCCTGCGCTACTGATAGGGCGCTACAGCTAACTTTTAGCAGTAGCGCGGGTGGTCCCGCGCTACTGCTACTTCTAGTAGTAGTAGCGCGGTTGCCGCCCGCGCTACTACTAATTAATTGTAGCGCAGGTCAGGGCCCCGCGCTACTACTAACTAATTGAGAATTAAAAAAATTCCATCCACGGCGGCTGCTTATGCTGGGCATCATCGTCCTCTCCATCCATGGCTGCTACTGGTCCTGGAGGGGATGAAGTTGTCCATGGTGATGGTGCTTCCCCACCCAACTTGTGCCCGCACCTCTCTTCTACTGCTGCTACAAGAGAAGAAGAAATTATTAGAAAGAGGAAGAGAGAGATATAGAGCAGTAGGAGGAGGAACTCACATGTGGCCGCCGGAGATGGAGCTGACGCCCGAAACCCTAGATGAAGCCCGATGACCTGCTGCTGCTTGTCATGGGATCCTTGACCCGGCGAGGAGGTGCAAGTGGTTGCGTCCATGGCGGATCTGGCCTCCGCCATGGACGACGCTCGGCTGGTTTCCCTCTCCTTCCAACAGCGGAGAAGAGGGAGGATGGAGGGGGCGAAGAGGGGTCTGCAGTGCACGAGGAGGTCACTGGATTTGTGAGTGGCGCGAGGTGCGAGCCCAGCATTGGCGGTGGGTGAGGAAGGGAATCGCGGGTGGGAGGAGAAGGGGAATCAGAAGAGTGTGATTTGGATTTGGTCCTCCGCACGCTATGTGTACACATTTATTGGTGGGTCGATAGTAGTAGCACGGGTTTATACCCTTCGCTACTACTATGACATGTCCTAGATGGCGCACGGTAGAGACCACTTAGTAGTAGCGAGGGGTAAAGAACGCGCTACTACTATCAACTTAGTAGTAGCGAGGTTTTATACCCCTTGCTACTACTATGGCATGTCCCCAGGGGGCACGATGGATACTACTTAGTAGTAGCGAGGGTTCAAAACCCGCGCTACTACTATCAACCTAGTAGTAGCGAGGGTTAAAAAACCTGCGCTACTCCTAAGTAGCAGTAGCGCGGGTTACAAACCCACGCTACTAGTAAGCGTCTGCCTATAAGCTTTTCCCTAGTAGTGTTGCTATACTTTTTGCTGGAGTGGGATTTTTCTGTGGTACAAATGGTGCTATGGCAAATGAAATCGGTATACCTTTTGTTGGAGTGCGGGTCCTATGTGGTGGGGCTAGTGGTGTGGCCAGTGAAGTATGGGTACAGTCTACTGGAGTCGGTCCTACGTTTTGTGTCACTGGTTGTACAACCAATATAAGTGGGGTGCTGTCTGATTTCTCCGGCACCACCACGTTTTTCAAGGACTTTGCTGGTGCTCCTTCAGGTTCGGCAATCACCGTCTTCCTTTTTGATGTCTGATGCACAAGAACATCATTTGAGTGGAAAACATGGTATGATGACAGATGCAATATGTATTGATAATGGATGGGCATGGCATCTCGACATATATGGTGAGTAAACTAAGCAGATGGCGGTGCAACAAAGTAGAAGAAATGCAAGACAACATATGCAAGATACCCGCAATCAACAAAACATTGCCAAATTACAACAGGCACCTTGATGGGTGAACATGACAGGCCATCTGCCTTTGACTCCTCGAGGTTAGAATAGTCATTAGGATCATATTCTGAACAAGAATCAATAGGTGGGGAGCGTATGAGTTTCATTGCATCCAGAATGGCACTCAATGCCTTGGTGCCAATTTTGTAAGTCATTGCAGTGTTTAGCTTCAAGAGTGGACTGCTACTAGTGCGACACAAAGCAGCTACACATATCATAGTGTAGATATAATGGGAAAACCTTAAGCATCAGAGTAAAATCAGCAAAGTGGAACTTGCTGGAATATATGTGTTAGTATTGCCGGTACGGCTAGAAAGGCTTCGGATACCAGCTCTCTTCAAGTGAAGGTGCGGTACTGTTAATATCAGTGTAACTCTCAAAGGCGACACAGCTCCCCGCATTTCCTTGCTATTCTTATAGGATTCAAGTGGGCAGGCCACTACAAATCCTATTCCTATGTTTACAAGATCCTACGAATCAAAGAGTCTCAAAGTGTCCATCACAACCGACCGTATAGACCTCTACACTGCAAATGTCCCTACTCATCTTCAGTACAAGGAACATACTTTACTACTATCATACTCCCTCCGTTCCAAAATATAAGTCTTGGTAGGGATTTCCACTATGGATCACATACAGATGTATCCAGATATATTTTAGAGTGTAGATTCACTCATTTTGCTCCATATGTAGTCCATGGTGGAATCTATACAAAGACTTGTATTTAGGAATGGAGAGAGTAAATATTAAATAAGAACAGAAGAGGAACATGGTAAAGAAGAGCAAGTAGATTTTGGATAATAAAATGTTGGTTGCGCAGTGCCCACACATGATGAACCAGAGCGCATTAAGAATGCAACTCCCAGCTGTCTCTCGACCATTTCAGGCGGTTGGATGAAGATCCTACGTCTCTGAACCCTTCTTCTTCCTCGTCTCTGATTCTTCCCATACAGAACACCGCACGGGCCGCCAGCCGGACCACCGGCCCCCACCGCCTGTGTTCCTCCGCCACCCCCACCCCCACCCCAACCCCCACCCGCGTCGAGTTTTCTTCGTTCGGCGAGGCCCCACAACCACCCGAGCCCCTTCGATCGCACCGGCGAACTCCGGCGAGCTCTGAAAAATTGACTGACCCAATTTTGAAATTTAGTCTACTGTGATTTAACTAGTGTGGAATATAAAAGGGGAAAACCATAGGCATTGGGAGTATAGTGTCGAACGTGCCATGGTGGATCTGAAGGTGCAAACCGGACAAAGGCAACTTCGCAACCAAGACAAGAAATCAAAGTAAAGAAGTGGCGATCTATTTTCTAGCTGCGATAAATAAGTTGAGTAGATACGAAAGAGTACCGCCTCTGGTGCGGCACCGTGTATGCATCTGCTGAGAATTTGACGGTGCTGCGGTAGCGATGGCTGTCGGTGGCGTGGAAACAGATCTAGGAGGGTAGACGGTGGCGGCGGGGCGCGGTGGACGAGACAGTCGTAGGAGCGGCGCCGGCAAGGTGGACAACGGCGGGGATGAAGCAAGAGGACGGGATGCAAGGATCCCGGTCCGAAGCCGTGGATGAGAGAGGTCGATCTCTTGTAATGGACGGTGGCGTCGGGGTATCAGCTCCAGCATGGTGGAGGAGGACGATGGTGGATGGGGTGGCGGACGGCGGGGGACGGAGGAGGGTGGGGTGGAGAGGGTGTTTTGGCGCCCATGGAGTACGAATGGGGAAAAGGGAGGTAGAGAAGAAGGGGGGAACCATGTATTCAGGGCGCGCTTGTCTCAAATGCGAGGAAATTTACAAACTTAGCCCCTGTTTCAAATTTCTACTACATCATAGCAACATTAGTCAGTTGGGGATATGACGGTAATCTTGCATACACCGAATATTTGCCGATGAGAGTTTGTTTTTTGCGCCCACCGTGTATGAATATGAATCGGGTTGGGAGTCGATTTCGGCCGAGGACACACTGTGTTTTGGCGCCCACCGTGTATGAATCCGGGAGAGAGGCGGTTACGTCACGTTTGGGTGAAATTACAAACCTACCCCTATCGAAACCTATAGAAATTTAGCAGATAGGCTTTGCGTGGCAGGGATAGGCAATAGTGATTTCCATCTCGCGGATTTTGGTTTCGGGCGGTTACTGCGACTTTCCCCGCTTCGTTCAAATTTTGCAGAGTGCACGTTTACCGTGCCAACTCAATTCGAATCCCGTTTGTATTCTATTGTTTTCGGGCGGGATCCATTTTCAATTGGAATTACATTCTATATACATCATTTTTTATATATACTTTCAAAAGCACAACAAAGAATTCTGCTCCTTTATATGTATAATATGATTTACAAATACAACGATCTCGAAATCTTAAGGCTGAATTCGAAAAAATGTAACCAAATTATGTTCTACTAAAATGTATGCATCAGTAATATCTACATATTAAATAACATAGATGTGCGTGAATTCATATGAGTATGCATGTTTGATAGATCAATTTTGATTCGAGTATGGATTACATGTATCATCATCTCGAATTCAAATATTTGAATCCCTTTTTTGTTCACTTCTTTCACGCCCATCTCTCTCACATGCATGCTCCTTTAGGTAGCTATCACTCTCTTTTTTCCAGCTCACCCGCATGCTCACTTCATGTTTCTCCTATCCTTGCAAACATGGTCTCTCGACATCTCCCTTGAGAAGTGTCACACTCTCCCTATCCTTATACATTACACGATTTTCATTATCTCTCACGTCTCTACTGTTCTCTGGTATCACTTGGTACCTAAGCTTTCTTTTTCACCGCCACACACACAGTCTCCACTCGTCTTTCACTTTGTCTTTCTCCCTATGGTATTCTCTCACACACCCTATATGTCTCTACATATGACTCATACCACTAAAATTACTCTCTCTCTCTCCTATAGACACAACATTTGTTGCGGTATCCTATTTGTCTCAATCCCAGACTGGCATTATTCATTTGTTTACCAATCAGACAACCCTGACTACCGTCTCCTCTCTCTCTCTCACAGACACACACACACACAACTCCTGCTTCCAATACCCTTCCCGACTATCGTCTCTCTCTCACACACAAAACACTCGCTTTCGCACCCCGACTCGTATTTCTCTCACAAACATTTATCGACTAGCTAGCCTCTAGATAGGTTTATACACCCGCACACTCGTGCTTACACCATCGCATACATGTCTCTCTCCCGCTCCTTGTATCTATGTAGATTTTTCTTCCCTTCTTGAGACACGCCCTCTCCATCGTGCACACACACACTATCGCCTCATTTTAAGCTGATACCTATCGCACACACACTCCTTGTGTCTTGTCACACATGCACTCCGTCCTCCTCCACTCTCCCTCTCTCTCACACACACATGGGCTTTTTGCAACAACTAGCAAGATGCCCATGCGTTGCACAGAACATCAAGATGCATTTGTATGAGTAGTTTATCTTGTGGGGGAAAAGGATGAACGAGGGAAGGCCTTATTTGCAAATGTGGAGAGGGGTGTGGGTATCTTTTTGCAAAATTGCCATAGTTTCCTTCCTATCCGTCAGATATAGATCGGACGGCCTATATTGCAGGATGGCAGGCACACGATCATCACCGACAATGCTTTTTATAAGAGTAGGGATAAAAAATAGAGTTGGTGATGATGGTGGGCCTGCCATCCTGCAATGTAGGTCGTCCGATTTATATCTGACGGATAGGAAGGAAAATATGGCAATTTACCCGCACTCTTCACCACATTTGCAGATAAGGCCTTCCCTCGTTCATCCTTTTCTCCCACAAGATCTTGATGTTCCGTGCAACGCACAGGCATCTTGCTAGTAAGAGTAGAAATTAGACATATACCACTTCTCGAATCTTGAAACCAACGACATTCCTCCCTTATCTCATCAAAACCGCCAAAGGAATATATTTTGAGTGAAACATACCATATTTTTAGTGATATACGTATTTCAAAACTAGACTTTTTTTCTATCAAATCGGTGAATATGTATTAATCTACTTTGATCGTGTGGCAACGCATTGGCACATTGCTAGTAGTTATTATAATTTTTTGGACACCAGACAAACGGTGGAGTACATATACGAAGAGAAGAGGCGCCCACACGCAGTCGGCCTCTCGCTGTCTCGCACACATGAGTGTTACATAAAGGCGACGTTAACAAATAAACTCTAAAACCCTAGCTGCACGATTGTTGCATTCGTGGGTACTGGGTATGTGGTGGAGCACTTTTGTAGGAATAGTCAGCTCACGTGATAATTTGATCCGTAGGAGTTGATGGTCGGGACCACAGGTGAACGACTTGGAGCGCGGTGGCTCGCTAGTTGCCACAGATCGAGTAGCCACGTTTAAAATATCATTTTTAGTGGGGTTAAGAGTTCCGATTTTCAATGGTGCGTTATAGGTAGTAAGTAGTTTTTAGAACGATTGGTATGGATCGAAAATGGAATTCATAGTACTACGTACCTCCTTGGCGTATGGTTGTATGGTTTTTTTGCGATGGAGGTTGTATGGGTTTATGTTGCAAGATGTTGAACCTGGTAGTTCTAGGACAAATACTATGGTTTAGATTTAGAGGCTGGTTTTCAGTAATGAAAATTGGAAGGGTAAACCCTTCTTTGATTAAAAAAACTACTACCTCGATTCTGGTTTACTAGTCCCCATCATACTTTGGGTCAAAGTTTGTCCACAAATTTTACTTGTAAAATATGAATGGAAAACGAGATTTTGTTATACCCAAACAAAAAAGGACAGGAGGGAGTGATTGCTCTGACATGGACATGACCTCTCATAGCACAGGCATTGAACCAGCGCACCGGCCAAGAGGGTCGCACTCACTGCTGGCCCGGCTGAGCATGCCTCCTCGCCGCGTGTAACCAGCTTAAGACTGCCCCGCCTGCCTTCATTGAATCCGTGCATGTGTCAGCAACATGTCCTTCCGCGAGCTGGTAGGCATTTTAGAACACAAAAAATGACTAAAATATAATTAATTTTACGCATGGTCTTGACTTGTTGTGCTCGCACTAGTAGCAGGAACTAGTAGAGGATTTTCTTTATTTATAACTCTCCTCACATTTTTTGGGGTTTGAAGTGAATCATGGTTGTGGACATTATGTATGAATGTGTAGATATCTATGAACATGAGTTTGATGTGGATGTTGAACTTGGAATGTCGGGCTCGCGCGTGAACTACACCATGTCCAATGCTTCGTCTGCTATTGTTTGGAAAGTAATTGTTGTTATTACATGACCCGAAAAAAACATTTTGTGCCACATCATTAATGCACGGACATCACAACAGGCGTGTTGACTGAATAAACATTTGAACCTAGATATTATGAAGGAAATTTTGTATTGACAACAGTTTTAGATAGCAGGAGACGCCTAGCCTGCTCTGCCTCTGCTAGCTTATTTCTGGCTTCTTCCATCTCTTCTTTGGCTTGGGTGAACAGAGCATCTGATTTCTCTTTTCGCTTCTTCAGGAACTCAGCTACATTCTCAAGGGCTGCTGCACGCTTTCTTTCAGCCTTTACTAATGCCACGAGGACACGAACAGCTGACGACTCCACCTGGCTTGTGTGTAATCCAGCATCATCTGGGAATTTGCACCTTGTGTCTAATCCAGCATCATTAGGGAACTGGCACCTTGTGTGTAATCCAGCCTCATTTTGGAAACATGATCTCGAGGTTGACCATACTTCCCTCCTCGCAGGAACTGCATCCTGACATGAAGTTACTTCTTTTTTAGATCAATACTCAGAGCAACCTAGATCCATTTAGTAGAAGCCAGATAAACAGAACTCGGAGAAGTGAATTCAAAAGGAAAAAAATAAAACAGACTACAAGGTGAGAACACCCACTTCCTACATCAAGCTAAAAACGAAAGCATTAGGACGATTAAGACTCTTCTTATTACACATCGAAGAACACCACGCTTAAGAGAAACAGAAACTACAACATATACACATCGAAGAACACGAGGCTACACGAAAGTAATTGAAAGGGTGTTACTTACCAAAGCTCGTTTTACAGGTTCGGTGCAGCTCCTCTTTAACTTGGCACGCTCCTTGAAGATGTCCCGAATATCCCGTGTTTGGTCTTCATTGCTCCTCTGCATGTTCGCACTCGTGGTTTTAAAATCTCAACATGGCAAGAAAAATATACTACTAGTAATACTCGCGCATCTTGTGGGCAACATTAAAGCACTCGTCTGCCATGTTAGAGCATCTCCAACAGAATTGCAACGCGCGGCGCTTTAAAAATCTCAACATGCTATCTCTACTCTCTTCTCTACTGTTATATTTATTTTATATTTATATTTAATATTTATCTCTACTTCCTTTACTGTCTACTTTTTTTCTCTATACTTTTTTTCTTGCAATATAGGCCGTCCGATTTATATCTGACAGATAGGAAGGAAACAAATGGGAATTTTGCAAAAAGATACCCATACCCCTCTCCAGATTTGCAAATAAGGCCTTCCCTCGTTCATCCTTTTCTCCCACAAGATAAACTACTCATACAAATGCATCTTGATGCGTGCAACGCATGGGCATCTTGCTAGTTCTAAAAACCTTTCCATCATTTGCCACACTACTGGTTGCAGATGAAAAACCTACCCAAGCACAGCGCGATACAGGAGCGACGCACAATTACAAGCTGATATTCTGTTGGACAATGGAGGCTATAACCAATTACTTTTACGGGAACAATAGCACCCAGGAAATTTGAAGGGTAGGTATGAACAAAATTGGAACTGCACATGTACTGCTAAGTGATTCAATACACACATTACCAATCGAGGAGGAGAACGATGGTCGCGGCGGCCTCTGTGAGTCATGGTCGGCAACGGGAGTCAGTTCATTGTCCACGACGGTGGTACTTCTGCGCTTGGCGTCGGCTTCCGGGAAGCAGATCCGAGACCGTGGAAGACGATGCCGGGGAAGAGGCTCCGTGTACGACGACGACGGTGGACCGGCTCCAGTGCGGCGTACGAGGTCGTCGATGAGGCAGATGCGCTGCGGTGGACGAGTGCGCCGATGTAAAGGGGAGGAGCACGAAGGCTGCGGTGCCGTGGAGAAGTCTATTTTGCGGTGGGGATAGAAAATGGGGAGTATTCAGGTGTACTACTCTGGGTGCCGGGGTGGGGTTGGCTGGGTAGGGTGAACCTGAAGTTACGAAAACAGCCCCCTACCAAGCGTCATCCGTAGGCCTGTTCCGAAGGCTATGATGGTAACTTCCCACTGCTCGAATCAGGGTCGCGGGAGATTTTCCCGCCGACCTCAAAATTTTGTGACACTGGACTCCCCGTGTGGCGTGTTGAGTGATTCGGCTAAGCAACTAGCGAGTAGTAGTAGTAAACTCTGCATATTAGGTTTGACCGAAGTCAAACTTCCTAAAGTTTGACCAAGTTTATAGAAAAATATAAACATTTACCATAACAAATATGTATGATGTGAAAGTACATTCAATAATGAATCTAATGGTATTTATTTGTTATTGTATATGTTAATATTTTTTGTTATAAGCTTTCTGAGAGTTTACAAAACTTGACTTTGACCAATGCTAATACGCGGACTTAAATAAAAACGGAGGGAGTACACATTTGTTTTCTTAGTTTGTAGTGAACTAATCATTTGTTGAAATTGTGAAATAAATATATTAGGCTATTGACTTCGAATGTAATGGTCTATACAATTCAATAGTTACAATCATTGTCGAATCCCAAGATGTATACAAGGTCTATAGTACTTCACAACATGCTCAAACTCACATAATCCCAGTCAAATGAGAATCTAAATGCATTTCATAGTTATTACTTTGTAGGATGCAACAAAAACAACCATAACTCTACATCAGCCATTATAGAAGCAACATTTTGACATATCCCAATGTGTGAATGAAACGTGCAGAGAGAGCTTTTGAAGATGGAGCAGATAGGGCGGGAAAGATTGTATGTATGTGGACGAGAGAGTAGGAGACAAACCTAACAGACAGAGAGAGAGAGAGATAGAGAGAAAGAGAGAGGAAGAAGTTAGGTCTGTGAGAAAGATGGATACATGTAATATACATGAGATGCGTGTGCATCTGGATTCTGTATACGTGGAAGGAGAAGAGACAACATGTTTGATGAGAGAGCTGGAAAAACATGGACGAGAGGGGAAGGATCTCGTGGGTTGAGGGATTGACAATTTTGTGCGGGGGAGAGAGGGATTGGTAATTTTGTGCAAGAGAGAGAGGGTGGGGGGAGGAGTCAGTCAGCCGTCGTCACATCACCCTGCTTCCAAATGACTCCGCATTCTCTAGCGCGGTGTGGTCGCCGTCTTCGATCTGCTCGATGCCCTCTTTGAAGATTGAGGTGTTGTGCATGTTGGGGTGCAAAGAAGCACAAGCGAGAGTGGTCGCCGTATAACCTTGGATGGGGATGAATTGTGTGCTCGGGGGAGTGTGTGTGTGTGTGTTGTGCTGCGTGTGTCTCTGTGTGTGTGTGTGTGTCAGATATTGAGAGAAAACAAACCTAAGGAGAGAAATGGGTATTCACGAAGAGATTGTGCGGGCCTTGAGGTGGGCAGGGGCCGGGTGAGGGTGTCAAAATGTGCGCGTTGATGCATGTGTTGCATGCGACCGTGCGAGGGACGGACGAATCGAGAGAGATGGTTGTTGTGTTACGGATGCTCCTCTCTCTGTCTCTCTCTCTCCCTCTCTCTCTCTCTCTCACACACACACAAGTAAACTAGAAGACCGTTCTCTCATGTATACACAACGTATCGGCATCTGTCTATGTCTCACTCATGCATGATCATTTGCACATTCACACCTCTCTATGTCTGTATCACACGCACACCGTCTCCACATTGCCCTTCCACCACAACACACATATGGACACATACACACATTCTCTCTCAGTCACACACACAAAATCAGTATTAAAAAAACTAGGGCGCACCTAAAACGTCCAAATCCAAATAAACACGAACTGGAGCTAAATTCAAATATATGGAAATATTGCAGCGTCAAGAACTTTCACAGGAAAAAAAGTTGAGTAATATTCGAGGATTGTTTTCACACACACAAAAAGGTTCGGTGGATGTCCTTCGAGCGGGACACGGTGACGCACCGTTCGATCGACCACGCGGCCGCGGTTCGTGCGCTTGCACAAGATTCCGTATCGTTGCTGTGGTACTAACTAATAAAAGCGCTGCCTAAGTCTAATGTTTATGTGTACTAGTACGGTTTTCTTTTAAGTTTGACCAACCTTATATATAAAACTAAAGTAAGCTCACACACGCGCACTCATCAATATGCCGCCGCCGCCGTTGCGCGTGCCGGCATCCGCCTGGTCCGGCCAACAATTTCTCGCCCTTCACCGCCGTGTCGCCGCCATCCCTGTGCCATGAAGCCGAAGGCTCGCCCGCTCACGTCGTCTGCAGTCCCTCCTCGCGATGCTGCCGCGCTGCCAAGCACGCGAGCAGCTGGTGGAGCCGCGTCTATGCATGTAGCGTACGAAGAGGAGGACGAGCGCGTGCTCCAGCACGCCGGCAAGGAGGAACTAGTGTGTCATTGTCGTCTCCGCCCGCGTGGAGGAGGCGCGCATGGTGGCTATCGCGGTGGAAGCCGGTCGCGCATGCGTCGAGCCCGCAAACCGGGTGCGGACACGGAATCTACCTTCGAGACCTTGAATGCCACGTGGATCCTACAATCTGAAGGAGCAATTTGGGTCAGTCGACTCATGTGAGCCGTTTGATGCAACATGGATGGTTAGAAGGGCTTCTTCCACCTCTTCTGCCATCTTCTTCCTTCGCTCCGTCGAACTTCTTTCACAAATCGACTGACCCAAATTATACTACTAGTACGAATGTATTAAGTACAGTAGGAACACGAAGATACGAGCAGTAGTACCAACTGCAAGAAGAACAGTAGTAAGACATAGTACTAGTACTACTGTACGTACTAAAGAGTTCAAATAACGAGAAAGAACATAAACATAGTTCTGCTGGGGCCTCAGCACAACACACCCTTGAAAATAAACTAAGCAACTAGTCCGCTTGACACTGCAGTAGAACCAGCATGAGCGACGGCACTGCCACCTACTCGGAGTCCGAGTCCACGTCCTCGACTTCGTCCTCGTCCTCTTCCTCTTCCTCTTCGCCGACGCTTCTTTGCTTGAACCGGACACTGGGCTCTGCTTCTTCATCCAACCCTTGTAGATATTTAAACAAAGGTAGGCATCCATTGCTGCGTACAGGATGTGATCTTCATCTAATGTCTTCGACTCCCATGCATGATGAAACTCGTGATGAGGTTTCTTCAGTTTAGCGTACGAAGGATCAATCATGGCTGCTGCCAGGGTCAGCATTGAAGGTTGAGAGGAGGACACCAGGCTTGCCTTCTGGAGATCGAAGGGCTGGCCTACAACGAGACCTATCCGACGCAGGACATCCCTGTCGTTCTTAAAGCCTACAGTAACGAATTTCACTCTTTTGTCCTTGAGGAAGTTCTTAAAATCCTGGCACTCAACGTCGGCATGGCATATGTGGTAGACCAAGCAAACGTTATGTACGCAAACCTGGATCACGGCGGGCTTCTTCCTCTCTTCGTCCTTTAGATCCTTCTCTCGTCCCAGGACTGTGGTGTACTCAACATCTAGCCCAGCGACCCACTCATCCGTTGAACTGTTGAACATGCGTAGGAAGCGAGCAAGCCATGCTTTCACCATCTCGGATCCACGT
Organism: Triticum aestivum; assembly: GCF_018294505.1. Taxonomy (NCBI): domain Eukaryota; kingdom Viridiplantae; phylum Streptophyta; class Magnoliopsida; order Poales; family Poaceae; genus Triticum; species Triticum aestivum. The sequence goes on along the minus strand of NC_057800.1, from coordinate 177,478,361 downwards.
GTGTAGATGACGATGAACTGATCGCCGGTGATGGCTCTAACCTGGTACTCAGCGGCGACCATGGAGATTTGGGAGGCCATGGATTTTGGAGGAGGGTTAGGAGAAGTTGAACTGTTGTACCCCGCAAAAAAACTGGGAGCGAACTAATGTGAAAGGATGGGATGACTGGGAGCGAACTGTTGTAAGGTAGAAGACGGGGACGAGTAGGGCGTGCGAACGGCGTGGGGTTGCTGGCTTGCCCGGTGGATAAACGGCTGCAAGCCCCCAAAGAGTTCTCGAGAACTATGCGGGACCCACTAGATGTCATGTCTACTAGACCCATATCGTAGGCCTGACGGTATAGCTTCTGCCTGTTCGCACGCCATGCCGGCGCATGGATGTAACTTCACTTAATTCCGTCAAACGTCATGCCTCCCACGACCTTCGCCTCCCTCGCGCGGTCGCGCCCTTTGAGACTTCGACCGGCTATAAATGAGCAATTTTTTTGCCTTTTTTTAGACAACCAATTTTTTTGCCTACTCCGCATGCATGATACTCCCTATGGTCCTTTTTACTCCCGTCAACCGTTTGCAAAGTGTTTGACCAAATTTATACTTTTTTTGAACACCACCTTATATTAATTAACCAGCCACACCAGTACACTCATTCGATACAATATTCACCACACAGGGTGGTACGTTATTTACAAGAATACCATCTAATCTATTGTCAAAGCTATACTTAGCGATTAAGTGTGCCACCTTATTGGCCGAACGGCTAATCTTTGACAATTGAAGATTGTTGATCAACTTCGAGATGCTCAACGCTTTCATCTTCAGGTCACGCATAGCAGACCTGTCATAGTCCCCCGATGCAAGAGACGCTACCACAAAAAAATGTGTTTACCAATGTATGCATGAACACTAGTTACTCTAACCCCCTCTCTTCTTTAATTCTTTGCCACATCAGCATGTTTGCTATTCCCGTGTGCATGATACCAGCTAAGATACCACCATTATGGCCAGCCTTAATCATCGCATGCAATAATTTAGTGCACCTTGAAATATGAACATGTGTGGGGCGTGTATGTTTTTAATGACTTGAGACTATAGCTTGCCCGGCATGCAAGATGACTTATTATGCACCGTTCCCCATACCTGCAGGAAGCCCATGTGAAAAAATCTGCATGCATGACTCTCCTCCCCCCACGCTCGTCCAATCCGTTGTGACCAGCAATATTTCCACCCCTTCGCTCCCCCGTAATTTACTCCTACAAATATGCCCACGTAGTTACTTAACTGCATGTGCATTGGGTCACTGACATATGGGCCCAACAGGGGTCTCGCCCACATGTCAGTGACGCAACTGGACCTGCAGTTAAGTCAGTGCAGCTCAGTGCATATCTTACGTAGGTGTGCCATTGCTCGCTATAAATACTGCGCCTCCCACGACATCTCTATCTCCCCCCCCCCTCATGTTCACGTTCATCGCTATCTCCTCCCCCTCCCTCTCACGTCGACCACCATGGCATCGCCCCTCCCAAGCCCTAGGAGCCCCTCGCTGCACCACGCGGACGGTCACGCGTCGCCGTTCTGTTCCTCGTCGCCACTAGTCGAGGAGGATGCGTCGGTGTTCCGCTCCTCGCCGCTACGCGATGCATCGCCGTTCCGTGCCTCGCCGCCACTAGTCGAGGAGGACGCGTCGGCGTTCCGCTCCTCGCCGCGACGCGACGCATCGCCGTTCTATTCCTCGCCGCCACTAGTCGAGGAGGACATGTCGGTGTTTCGCTCCTCGCCGCGACGCGTCGGCTTTCCCAATCTCACCAGCACGCGCGCCGGAGGACGCGTCGGCTCCCCGCTACGAGGAGAATGCCGCGCCGCCCGCCGAATCCCCTAGCCTTGAGGAGCTTTGGAAAGAAATGGATGTCGCCTTGTGGGAGGCTTTGCCTCCAGCAGAGTGTGCCACAATAGAGGCGGAGAAGAAGGCCGAGGAAGAGAAGCGCACCGCGGAACAAGCTGCCTGGGAGGCCTATGTCACGTCCGAGAGAGTCAGGAAATTGGCTCTTTGGCAGAAGGCTCGTGCGAGGGCCGTGAGGGTGGTGGAGGACGCCCGTGCCGACGCCCTGAGTGCAGTCGGGCCCAAGCGCCTCATCTACGCTTGGCGGTACGTGGACCGGGTGCACGCTTCCAGTGAGGAGGAGTACCTGTTGGCGCCGGATCACCACACCGGTGAGATCGCGCTCGCCCGCCGGCAAGCCGCCAATCAGCACCTCGCGAGTTGCGAGGCTGAGGAAGAGGCGTTGTGTCGGCGCGCTGGGAAACGGCCGCGCACCAGGGCACTCGTGGCGCGCCGCAAGCGCTCCTGCGAGCGCCGTGGCTTTTAGGAGGAGTATAATTTTTGTTTCGTAAGGCGATCTCATTAGTTTTGGGACGCAAATGATAAATCCCGAACGTTCAGGAATTTTTAGCGTCCTTAATTAAGTATGTAAAAGGGAAAGTTTGGAAACCTTGTGTATTCGTACGCATTTTGCAAGTACGTGCATATAGCACAAACTTTACTATATACTATCGCACTACACGTCTCTCTCGATATATGCTTGCAGACTGTGCTACTCCCTCCGTCCAGGTCAATAAGTCATCTTTGGTTGTGCACCGTGACCAAGGAGGGAAGACTTATACACCTAGACGGAGGGACACTACTATTACTTAGTACGTGCAAATGCACGTTTTAACATTATGATGCGGTTTTTGTAAAAGTAGAAAAACACACTAGTCAAGCTTGTGAAACGATTCAATGCAAAACAAATGCAAAAATGCTCGTTTGATTGTTTACTTTTAGCTTCCTTCTCTATGGTTATTTCTCTGTCGTACTTTGTACGGAGTATCTCACTGGTTGGAAAGGCATGCAAATTCCCAAACCGCTTCCTACACCCTGTATCGAATTTTTTGCCTAACAAGTTGTGCCGTGCAATTGGAATTCCAACTTGAGTACTACTACTAGTAGGAGTACCAGGGGCCAGTTCTTTTAGGCTTCTAGATTAGTAATCCCATAACTACTACCTCCGTCCTGGTTTATTGGTCCCCATTGTAATCTGTGTCAAATTTTGATCATAAATTTAACTAATGAAATGTTAGTGCATGTCACATGCACTACTCCATCCGTCTAGGTGAGTAAGTCATCTTAGGCTGTGCACCGTGACCAAGGAGGAGGAGAAAACGAGAAACGTTAATGTTTATTTGCTAATTAATAGTATTGCATGCAATGAACTAACCACTGCATGTCGTGTTTGATATCTCAAGTCATTAAAAGCATGCACACTCTTTATCTCTTATTGGTTGATATGTCAAGAAACAAGAAACGAGGTAGAAGTTAATGCACCGCGCCTAAGTGTTTTGGGATTATTTGGTTTTCGTAAGATGACTTACACACCTAGACGGAGGGATTACAATGGTGAGGAATAAACCAGTTAAATCTTTGGTCAAAATTTAGCACAAATTACAATGGTGAGGAATAAACCAGGACGGAGTAGTAGTTTAGAAGCCCAAATAAATGAGTGAGGCGCCTTATTGTTACTCTCCACTGTGACTAGTCTTGTGGGAAAAGCTGGGGAAGCCGCCAAAAGAACTGGCCCTAGGAGTAGTAGCTAGGGATCGAGTGTGCGAGATGAACCGGAGAAAGTAAATGCAGAGAGATGAAATGCAAAAAAGACGGAGGGATGTGATGGTTGCTTGTCCGTTTATTTTACCAGGCCACTTATTACTGGGAGTGGTTGGGTTTTGTGATATGACGGCTTTACTGCCGCGCCACGAGCGGGGTGAGAGGTGAGACTCCCGTGCAGCGCCGCCCTCTACACTTGTACTACATCGGTCGTGGTTTATTAGTCCCCCATTGAATTTGACTGAAGATTTAACTGACAAAATGTTAGTGCATGTCAACAAAAACTATATCGTTGGATTCGTATTTGAACATAGTTTTGAATGATATAATTTTAGGTGACATGCATCAGCATTTATCGTACTATATATAATGTTAGTTCAATTTTTGGTCGTACTAATCTATAGTAGTAAGGTGCCCGTGCGTTGCACCGAAGAGTGAAATGCATTGATCGGGGAGTTGTTTATTTTGACAAAGGATGTGGGGGTCATCTCATGTGTAACGGGTATCGATAGGTTTCTTCGGATATTATTTCATCTCTAGAGCTCACAAACATCCGGGTGAAATAGATAAAAAGGTATCTTTTGCAAACAAAAGCGTTCAACTGTTCAACCTGCATCCAAAACTTGTGAAGAAATAACACTTATTGTGCTTTGCAAGAAATGATCTTTAAGAATTAGTTTTTGAGTATCGATTGTTATACATGTTGGCTACAGATGACATGGCACTTTCTTATAGTCAACAGTTGGCTATACTATTAAGTAATATTAACCATGCCCTTATACACCTAGACGGAGGGATTAAATCAGGATGACTTGCAAGCGGGCAGAGGAGATGTAAGAAATGGTTCATCGTAAGTCTTTCACCAGTACTGTAGTAAAAATTCATACATGGAAGATTCTAGACTAAACCATAAACGGATACACTTTTATTCATGTGCGATACTCCAATAGAGCAAGATCCTGCATGGAAGTCTCCACATGCATAGACAACGGATTACATTGAGCGAAGACTAATGATCAACATTTAACTTGATAATGCGTATGTCCAAGTGAACCTCCTTGGAGTCCCCGTGCACTGCGTTGGCGGGTAAAGGATGCTATGGGTTTTCCAAGTCCACATTAGCGGGATAGTCCTAGCTCCCCAGAGTCCAAGTCCGTTCGATGAGGCCGGTGTCGCCGCCCACGCGACCCGGAGGGGTAGTAACACTGACCACGCACCCGTACATCGGCATGGTGTCAGTGTCAGTGTCAGCGGCGTCGCCCCTGATGCACATTACAGAGACGGGGTGGCGGCCTACGTGGGCCTCGCCGGTGCCCACGATCAAGAGGAAGACGCTGTCGTCCTCCTCCGAGACTAGCAGGCGGCGGTGATCCTCCAGTGACTCTGGCATGGTGAACGGGTAGCACGTCTCGTACTAGATGTTCTCCGCCAAGGGCCAGCAATGACCGTTGCACGCATCCGTGAGGTGATGCACCACGTCCGCCGGCGAGCCACAAAACGGCATCGGGCACTCATAGCAGTGGACGAAGGGCTCCTTGGAGGCATTGACCAAGCCATGCATGAAACGGGAGTGGCTGTAGGGGACGTTGTGCCAGTTGAATATATGAGCAAGTTACTACGAGATTTTATCTGAATAAGAACAAAATAAATCATGAATTCTACCACGATTTCGAACAGGAAGGACAGAAACACATACGATGCAACGGGACCAGCACCGTTGGCGTTGAGGTTGTCGCCCCAAACACCACGTAGACACGGTCTTTGAGCACGGTTCGTAGTCGTTCCATGCTCGGGCATTGAAGTTTGTAACTATTTTATATTAGAATATACTACTCCTCCGGTGCTAGTAGTAGAGCAGAGTCCTACTCTACTACTCTACTCAAGCAAGTTAGGGCATAGCACTGTAGGGAGTACCAGTACTGTGATCACTCAAGCAAGTTGTCTGGCATCGACATGACCCTACGCTGCTGGTATGTGTCTCGTAAGTCAAGCGGCGTGAAGTATCATCATCACCTGTCCACTTCCCGCAGCACATATTCGCTTCTCCATCTTTGTCCGCACATAATCTCGTCCAATCTTCCATCCCCGCTAAGGCGCCTCCCCCCTCGTCCGAAACCCAAGCACTAACAATGGCAGAACCGAGCAGCGTCTGCCGAAAGAGTGGCTGGAATTCGCTCCCCACAGAGGTAATCAAGCTCATTGTTTCGCGTGTGGACAATCTCAGTACCATTCCGCTCGCCGCGTGCTCGTCGGGGCTGTACCGTTTACTCAAAGCCCTCAGGCCGGAGCTTTTTACGCCAGCTCCTTGCTTGTTGATGCTGCCTGATCTTCAGAAACGGCGTGTCACGTAGCATAACGATCGTAGGGTGGCGAGCACCAACCCCCTTGACTGTGATCCGATCCCCGTCAGCCTCAACTACATTAACGGTATGTACTGGGTTGGCATGAACACGTCTTGGATGGTGCTCGTCGACGGTCGCGGCAGCTGGATGCTCGTGGAGGTCTACACCCGGCGATTGATCCCCCTTCCTTCGATTAACACTGCACTGCTTTGGCACCGCGTCCCAGAATATTCGGAATCTTATAGTAGACAACATGATACCAAGTTTGATTTGCTCAAGGTTGTAATCTGCCAAGTGCCCACAAGATCTGCGAATTATAAAGACTTCAGGCTAATTGCGTTCTTCAACCGTGGTCTCGCCTATCTGACAGGTCACTGCGGTAAGTGGATAAATCTGCACGTCCATCGCAGGATCATACATCCTCCATGGTTCTCTGATGCCATTGAACACAAGGGCTTCATTTACGCTGTCGACTCCTTCTATGGCTGGACGTATTGCTGGCCTACTCCAGTCATCGCTACAAACGGCTGTTACAGCAGTATGTTACTTTCCTATGATATCATGATGGCTTGCTTATATTACTGTCAACATTTGCTGAAAAAATATTGATGCTCATAACATGCTGTTCATAAAATTGACTAAATCAAGAGCCCTTTTTTATTTGACTCCAAGGTGATACGATGTTGTACGCCGCCTGGTGTCCCTACCCTTCCTAATCCCAGAACCTTTCAAAGAAAAGCGGCATGGCGGTTGCAGGTGGTTCCTGGCTCGATTAGACGACAGCAAAAGATTGATGATCGTTCGCACGTACCGGACGTGTTGTTTCGCGGAATACAATCACAGTCACTGCAAGGTCTTTGAGCAGGATCCCAGCTTCTCTGGGCCTTCAGGAATTTTTGACTGGAGGCTGGTAAGTAGCCTTGGTACACGCTCTCTGTTTGTCAGACTGAATTATCCGATTAACCAGGAGATAACCGACGGCAAGGATCATGATGGCAGCGCGGTTTCGTTCATCAGGCAAAACTGTGTGTACACAGCGTACCATGCATCTCTGCATGCACCATACCCTGATATGTGCCGCCATGCTCTGCAGCCCAAAGTAGGAGAGAGGGTCGCAAGTATCAGACTTCGACCTGCTGGCTGGAGTTTCCCCCGTCAGGCACCCATCTGGTTCAAGCCGTCAGCCAATCTCCACAGCTTAATAAATAGTAACGTCTAACTGAGCCAGTTAGTTAGATGCGTACACTTGGTGTAGTAGGATCTTTATTTAGTTTGATGCATACACTTGTTCTTTTTTGGTAGCCCTTTTGTAATGATGGCTGATGTTTGGTTTGGAAGAGAGAGCTGCGTCTTCACTCTTCTGGCCTGCTTACTGCTTCTGTTGCACCCCCAGCCCTGGTTGCTGCTGCTGCTGTTTTCAATGTACAATCAGTAGTATATTTCGTCTGTTGGTTGAATAAATGTGTTGTTAGAACGACAAACACAATGTTTTGGAAGTCGTTGCATGGTTCGATCCTTTAGTGCCCCATACCGTACGTAGCGCATACTATTTTTCGTACGGAACACATTTTCCACTTGTTGATAACATGCAGCCCACTGATGAAGGCCCAATAGAGAAGCCCATAATTAACTGGAAGGGAGGCTCTCACATGAATCCGGCCCAGGTACATGCTCATGGTCCCCTAAACATAAATAAGTAAATAAATAAAGCTAAATGCTCATGCACCAGTTCTTTGGGAAAATAGGTAGCCCAGTATTTCCTTTTGAAGAATACCCGAGCTAGGCCTATTTGTTTTCTCCGAATTACTGGGCTGCAAATCTTTCAAGACGAGGAGGGATGCATTCCGGCCTGGCTTAAGAGTATGGTCAATGTCTGTTAAAAGTAATATCAAAAGGGGTTGAAAATTCCAAAAAAATTATAGCAAATGGGATATAAGTTTCTTTTTTTTGTTCTTCACTGATATCTTATACGTATTTCATTGGATTTAACATGACATAGTACTAATTTATTTTTAAATTTGTTTTAGTATGGCTATTAATTTTTGGATTAAGAATATTTCGTTCCCCAGCAAAAATTTGCGAATTTTCAAAATTTCCCACATATTTAGTTAATTTTTTGACCCTGGTACTGACCAGAAAATGGCCAGCAATTCTAAAAATGGAAAACGGGCTGCAATAAATTCCATATGAATTAGAAAATGAGTAAAAATTATAAAAATAATAGCAAATGGGCTGTACACGCCACAGATTTCGAGGCTGACTTGTTTACGCAAGGCTTTGTCAGTGAACACACGATTCTAGCAGCAGTGACTGTTGGATGTCCATCCAACGGCCGACGTGCTTCTTCAATCTCTGATCTTCCTGCTCCAGCCGCCTAAACTAGCGCCGGCGGGACTGCCTGCTCCCTCCTCTTGTGGCCCGCTGTGATGCCGCGCAGGCTTCCCCGGCCCACCCTACTCCCTCCGCTGGCCTGGCCGCACGCAATCAACTGCCTCCTTATTATGCGAAAAAATGATTCCTCCCACTGACATCTGGGGCGCACCGGTTGGGAGGCTGACCTGTGGGCCTACTAAGTTGACGCGTACGCAGGGCTTGTCAACTTAGTCAACAAACGATTCTAGCAGCAGTAACCGTTGGATTTGAATCGAACGGTCCTGCTGCTTCTTCAATCGCTGCTCTTCTTGCACCAGCCGCCCAAACCAGCGCCGGGGAGACCGCCTGCTCCTGCCTCCAGTGGCCGGCTGTGCTGCCGTTGAGGCCTCATCGCCCCTACTACTCCCACCGCTAGCCAGGCCCTGCGGCGACGACAGCCTCACACCGCAGCCGAACCAGTGAACCCTCGTACTCCTCTCCGCGTGGGCATCCACTGTCGCGTCTTCCCCGGCTCCGCGTCGTCCCCTTCCTAGGCCTCGCCGTCGTCCACCGCCTTGGTGCTCTCGGCGCGGCGTGGTCAACGTGGTCAACGACATTCCATCGGAAGAGTACTGTACGTGGAGAGGCTGACAGCTGGGTCCACGGCCACAGCCCAGTTTTTTTGTGATTTGCCAAGTAAGTCGCTTTGTCAGGCCTGTTGGGCTGCAAATCTTTCAAGACGAGGAGAGCTTTCATTCGGCTGGCCGAGAAAATGGCCCATCAGTAATGAGAAATGGGCTGTACATTTTTAAAACACATCAAACCGGCAATTAGTTTCAAATATCTTTTTTTCATTTCGAGATTTTAAATTACATTAATTTTTATGCGTGGAGAATTTGTTGGATTTTATATTGATATACATTTATTTTTAAAATCAGTTTGAATGTGAGTCGAAATTTCGGGATTAAAAACAGTTCGGACCGCACCGAAATATGCAAAATTTCGTATAATTTTTTAACCGTGGCCACAATATGGGCTGTAATGCTAACAAAAAGAATATGGGCTCCAAAAAAACCTTAATAATTAGCAAATGGGCTGTAAATTATTAGAAATAATGGCAGATGGGTTGTATGCTGTTTTCCACAGATTTGAGGCTTTCCTAAAAAAGGTTGACGCACAAGCAGTGACTGTTGGATGGCCATCCAACGGCCGTCGTGCTTCTTCAATCTCTGCTCTTCCTGCTCCAGCCGCTCAAACAAGCGCCGGCGGGACTGCCTGCTCCCTCCTCCCCGCGGCCGGCTCTGCTGCCGCGCAGGCCTCACCGCCCCACCGTACTCCCATCGCTGGCCTAGCCATCCCTCTACTCACCCACACCTGTTGTTATTCTCCGGCGACGGCAGACGAACCAGTAAACCCTCATACAGTCGTACTCCCCTCCGCGTGGGAAACAACTGCCGAGTCTTCCCTGCCTCCGTGTCGTTCCCTTCCTAGGCCTCGCCGTCGTCCACCGCCCTGGTGCTCTCGGCGCGGCCTGGTCAACGTGGTCAACGACCGACATGCATCTGAAGTTGACTGTACGTGGAGAGGCCGACAGCTGGGTCCACGGCCGCACGCAAGGAAATGCCTCCTTATTACGCGCAAAATAATGATTCCTCCACCTGACATCAGGGACCCACCGAAAGGGCCTCTGTATTTCATGAAAAAATGTTACCGCCGCTGACAGCTCGGACCCACCAGCTATATCTTTGCACGCAAGGAAGTGCCTCCTTATTACGCACAAAAAAATGAATACTCCCCCTGTTAGCTGGGACCCAATATAGTGGCAGGCTGACTTGTGGGCCTACTAAGTTGACGGGGATGGAGGGCTTTGTCAACTTAGTCAATATGCACGATTCTAGCTCCAGTGACCGTACGATGTCCATCCAACGGCCGTAGTGCTTCTTCAACCTCTGGTCTTCTTGCTCCAGCCGCCCAAACCAGCGTCGGTCGTGCCTCGTGCTCCTGCCTCCCGTGGCCGGCTGCGATGCAGAGGAGGCCTCACCGCCCCTACTACTCCCACCGCTGGCCAGGCCATCCCTCAACTCACCCACACCCCCTGTTATTCTGTGGCGACGGCAGCCTCACACCGCAGCAAACCAGTGAACCCTCGTACTCCTCTACGCGTGGGCATCCATTGTCGCGTCTTCCCCGGCTCCACGTCGTCCCCTTCCTAGGCCTCGCCGTCGTCCACCGCCCTAGTCCTCTCGGCGCGGCATGGTCAACGTGGTCAAGGAATGGCTTCCATCAGACGTGGACTGTACGTGGAGAGGCTGACAGCTAGGTCCACGACCGCAGCAAGGAAGTGCCTCCTTATTACGTGCAAAATAATTATTCCTCCACCTGGCAGCGGGGACCCACCGGACGGGCCACCGTATTTCTCAAAAAAAATGTTTCCTCCCCAACTGCTAGGACCCACCAGCTACATCTTCACACGCAAGGAAGTGCCTGACAGTCGGGACCCACCTGGTCGAAGCGTATGTAGCATTGTCATTCTGGTCGCGAACGTATACATACATATATACTCGTGGATGTACAGGCACACACGTGTCGTATTAGAGGTGCGCACATAGCATGTACACGTACGTACAACGGCCAGGGTGCCAGAAAGAAAATACGGCCACATATGTGTACATATGGGCGGGGTCTTGAACGCCTACTCACGCATACGTGCGACCAGGGCTTGTGTACATGGCTGGGTAGGAACAGAGAAACAACGTCGTCATCATGTTCATGGGGAGGCAACAGAATGCGTCCTGTTCATGGGGAGGCAACGGAATGCGTCGTGTTCATCGGGAGGCAACGGAACGCGTGGGAGCCAACTGACTGGGTCGGAACGGAATGATTGGTCGTGTTCATCGGGAGGGCTTGGACGGAACAGGCGATGGAAATGAGGCCTGGCGTACCGCAAAAAGAAGGAAAAGGACCTCCTACATTCGGAACGGGGTCTTGTTGATCAGGAGGTGTGTGGCGTACCGCAAAACGGAGGAAACGGACCTCCTACGGTCGAAACAGGGGTCCTGTTGATCGGGAGGGGTGTGGCGTACCGCAAAACGGACGAAACGGACCTCGTACAGTCGAAACGGGGGTCCTGTTGATCAGGAGGGGTGTGGTGTACCGCAAAACGGACGAAACGGACCTCCTACGGTCGAAACGGGGGTCTTGTTCATTGGGAGGGGTGTGGCATACCGCAAAACAGGACTCCATGGGATACTGTTCATCTCCACCGTCGACCTCCTCCAGCCTCCACGGGCTCCTGTTCATCCAGCCTCCACCGTGCGCTACTCCACCGGCTACTGTTCAACCACCCCTCCACGGGCACCCCTCCACCGTCTACTGTTCATCCAGCCCTCAACACCACAGGATCCTGTTCAACCACCCCTCCACGGGCACCCCTCCACCGCCTACTGTTCATCCAGCCCTCCACCACACCACGAGGTCCTGTTCATCCAGAGGCAACGCCGCCGCTCACTGTTCATCTAATCGATCGGCTTCAGTTAGTAGCAGTAGCGAAGGAATCGCTCGATCGGGTTCAGTTAAGAGCCATTGATCGATCGCTCGGGTTCAGTAACGCGTAGCCTGTAGTGCAATCGCTCGGGTTCAGTTAGAGCCCAACGCCTCGCTCGGGTTCAGTTCGAGCCAATGCCTCACACACACGCATGTACGTGTATGAGAGAAACGCGCATCGCTCGGCCCCCGACCTCCCACCGTAACTGGGAACTCCCCTAAATTTTCCTCCCCCTTGCTTCTACCACGGTTTTTCCGTCATGGACGGCCCAAAGAATGTCATGCAGCTGCGTCTCTGGCCCTCCCAGGACAAAAAACCCATTTTCTGTCATGATTTTTTGTCATAGAAGTAGGAGCCCACCACATCTATGATGATACCGGGTTTTGTCACAATTATCGTCATAGAAGTGTCATATGTATGACAGAATTTTTTTTCGTTCGGCCCAAAATGTCATGGATGTGTCTTTTTTTATAGTGCATGCATCCCACTGTTGAGGCTCCTCCTCTGCTGCAGCCTGGTCATTCCGGTAGGCGATGATATCCGCAGGCATAATCCTATATCTGCCCCTGGCAACAGGATCAAACAAAGCAGGAGCAGGCAATGGAATAATATCACGAGTCTTCACACTAAAAACTAGGTTATATGGAATAAGGATGTTAGGAGATTCGATATCAGTAAAATGGTGGTGGTGCATGGCTGCGCGATCTTGGTACACCTTGGTTAGAGGGTAATTATGAAGGCGTATCTCAACATTAAAGTGAGCCACCAAACAAGTAGCGAAAATCCCACCATGTAATTTACCCTTGGACTTAATAACATGGAGGCGACGTGCCACAATAGCTCCCAAGCTATAAGTGTTGTCGCCCTCTAGTGCACGACGTAAAATAGCAAAGTCTGGTGCGCTGAGCGCACCTACCTTTTCTCTAGCAAGCAAACACTTAGCAATAAATAAAGCAAAAATAATGCGAGGCAAGAAAGTGTATGCTAGTGGCAGTGATGGCCGACACCCCTCTCTCATCTCCAACTGTCAAGGTACGATAAAAGGCCTCAAACTCGCCGGCCTATGCTCAACTAAGCTCCCGTCAGAGGGGTTCGTGCATATGTTACAAAATTCAATGAGTGGTATCTGACGGGTCTCAGCATATAAATTAAACTGCACCTCATGAGGATTATTCCTGGGAAAGAAATTAAAACTTTGAACGAAGGTGTTTGTGAGGAGATGATACTGTTCACATTCAGCTGCGATAAAATCGGTGAGGCCGGCATTAGCAGCATATTGTGTAATATCTTGTAGGATTCCAGCCTCTTCCATGAACGGGGTATGCGGCCATTCACATGGCCGTACTTCTGCCAACCTCCGGAGGTGGAGATCACTATTAGACGACTCCCCAATAACTCCCTTGGAGTTCTTCTTGGAACCAAACTTCCTAACGATATTCATGTTTTTCCTATGAACAAAAATTCTGAAATTTTTAGTCCACAAAATTTTCTCAACAAAACTTCACAAAAGTGATACCAACTACTCATAGGGATATATAGAGGCTATATCAAGCATTCAAAGTACTTAGAACTCTAAGAATTCAACATGCAAGCTCATCTACAGCAGTACCAAGAGTAGCTAATTATTTGAAATATAAACAACTAAAACAAAAACTAATTAGACAAATGGTGGAGTCACATACGAAGCAACAATCCCCTGAAAGAGTTTCGGAAATGGAGCTTCAAGCAAAGAGATCGAAATCCGTGGGTTTGAGAGCAAGAACATGGGAGAGAGAGCAATGGAGAATTTTTTTCCTAGAGGTAAGTGATGATGGGGTGCAAAGGGATAAGTGAGGGGCCCACGTGGGGACTACAACCCACCAGGGCGTGCCTGGGGGTCCTGGCGCGCCCAGGTGGGTTGTGCCCACCTGGTGCACCTTCCTTTGATATTATTTGCACCAGAAATTCTTAACACTGGTGCGCGTCGGTCCTAAACAAACGGTTTTAACCCCTTTCCGCGACGACATTTGGAACCGTCGCCAAGTGAGTGTGGGCGATATGGGTGTCCTTCCCACACGACCCAGAAACCGTCGGGGATATGGAGCAGTGATCGAGAGGCCTTCCAAAATGTAATCATGTGCAATGCAGCACACACTAAATTCTTTCGCACGTGTGGTATCGGTGATTAAGCGTTTCTAATGATGCAGTAAAACCGTATGGTCTGTTGTAACAAACCATTTGGGAAACAATATGTAAGGTACACGGGCCAACATATGAACTTTGTGCGATTTGTGCCCCATCGCACACGAGTTTTCTGCGTAACCCGTTTACCGTGCTAGACTACATCACACATGTTTTCCAATAATTACCTTCTGCGATAATGTTCTATCACAAATGGTTCAGGAGCCCCTTCACACACATTCAAGTGCTACAGACCGTTTCTGATTTGTTAAGTATCACCGACGGTTGCCGCAAGAGTGACGTGTGCTTTTCGTTTGGGATCCCGCACGTTTCCTGAAAAATTACGACTGGGATTGTATTTTGCATTGGACACAGTTTACTCCCAGTTCTCGTGTGCAATAACGCGATATCACAAACGGTTCCGGAGAACCTACACACACGTAGTAGCGCTGCAAATCGTTCGCGGTCTGCTGTGTATCACCGATGGTTCTGCTATGATTGACGTATGCTTCCCGATGTGGATCGCACACACTCATTTAGCTGAACCGTGTGCAGAGCAATTGCCAGGTTAAAACAAAAATATCCCATTTTGAATCGGCACACAAAAAGCAAATTTGCCACAATATTCAACTGAACAAATAAACAAAAATATCCCATTTTGAATCGGCACGCAAAAGGCAAATTCACCACAATATTCAATTGAACAAATAGTGTCCATAGGAAGAACATTCATCAGATTTCGCAACAATTGAGACTGAACATATGGTAGCTAAATTCCAATGATTTGTCCACACATATATGCATTACATAATTAATCATAGTGTACGAAATATGAAGACCTCATCAAATGGAAAACAATGGATCCATGCATTATATGTTTAGCGGGTAACTCTTACTCAATGTTTCAGGAGAAGGCATGCTAAAATCTTCATTAGCACCAGTGGGATTGATGTAGTGATCCAGGAAGAAGTCGCTGATAAATATCTGAACCATCAGCAATTCACCAACCAGATGCGGTTCAGGGGTCCTCGGTTTAAAGATGAGCTGTAGTATTTTTAAGATTAGAATGTGTCATATGAGTGGAGTAGAAGATATTAATTAAGATAGACTTACTGGTACTAATTTGCAAGGATTGTCACAACTATCAGTAGATTTGCAGATGGAGATCATGTATCCACAAACATAGTATCCACAAAGGTTGGTCCCTACTTCTTGCTGAGGACACTGCAATTTTTTGTACAAAATTAGTCATATATTTGTCCTGTTAGGAACAACCTAACCCGTGTCAGATGTATTATTTTTTCTTTGGAAAAAATAGAAAGAGATTTATTTAGAAGCTTGAACATTTGACTAGCATAAGGAAAGGTATCCACAAAGGTTGGTCCCTGCTTCTTGCATACTGTTTGATAAATTTTCCGAAAATAACAGATTTCAGTGTGTTACCGGAGAAACGATCTCGTGCTGCATGGCTTGTTCCGTCTTGAATAGGTTCCCTGGTTTAGTTTTCCACAATGCGAGCACACTGCAAATGATGATGAATTTTGACAACATCAATTATTGAACCAGATATGAATGCAAATTAATTTCAACATCATAGAATTCAATACCTATCATAAAATTGCTGAACATGCATCAGATCCTGAGCATTTGTTGACTCTCTGAGAGAATCGATGTAGTAATCTGTGTTCTTGTTTGGAACAATGAATACCAATACCAGTGATTGCTACATATTAAGAAAGACATGAACTTATGAATCATGTCAAAATCTGAAAGACAATCAGTGTATGTGTGGTTGTTTACTTGACTTACCGTTCATGATATTGCCACAGAAATGATTGTGCATGTGACATGTTTTCGAAGATACGGAGGACCGTGTTAACGGCCCAGTCCCGTGGTCCTTACCATCTAATGATGTGCCATTTGCTAATGCAGGATCTATGAAATACACACTATCCCCTATTCTTCTCCACGCGTTTAATCCCCTGAGAGGAATAAAATGCAGTTAGCTCTTTATCATTTATAGCTTTGTATGGAGAAGTTGATCAGAGTTTGCTAAGTACTTACAAAATCAGGCATCTAACAATAGTGGCATCGAGCACGTTGAAGTCGAAGAAGAGATGTAAGTCCTCGAAACTCACATTGATGGAACCAGCATCGTCTCGGAAATGATCTCTATTGTAGTGGACTAGGAAAGCATGATAACCTGGTGACATTTGGTCCATGCAATATTCATGTAACTCGCAACAACTGGAGCTGCACTCATCAAAATATTTAATTGTGTGCTTCAAGTACATCTGCTTTCCTTTTAGCAAGGAACAATTCTATTTCTTCATCATCCATGGTGTCAGAAATAGTATTACTCCCCGATTCGAACAAGCTGTTTTTTAATTTGGTTCTGGGTGATGAGTGCTTTAAATAAGAGTCAATCGTTCTCTTTCCTCTTCACTCTCCCGCTGCCCTTCCTCGTGGTCATGGTTGTAGCCTTTTTGGCCACTTGCTTCTTGGTACTTGAAGCATTTCTGGCAGAACGTCTGGTTGCCTGCAAGGTAGACTACCGAGCAGACGGTGAATCTTGGACGGACTTTTTAGCAGACGGTTTATCTATGCCAGACCGCTGAGCTGGCGGTGCTGCTGTGGCGGACAGCTGGGCATGTGACACACCCTTCATCTCCCCTTTTTTTCGGCCCCGATGTGTTGCCTAATGTCGGCATATCTTGAATGGTGTGCACCAGCATTGCATGTAGATCGAAAATCTCCTTTCTGTAAGCATCATAACATTTTTACAGCAGGCGCATCTATCCACACTGTCAGTAGTTCTTCTACCAGTAGCTTAAAGTAAATGTCGATGTCATTTCCTGGTTGCTTCGGACCTTGGATAATCATTGACATCATAATGTATTTTTTCTTCATACACAACCAAGGAGCTAGTTCATATGCATAGAAGCACCGGCCACGTGTTGTGATTGGTGCTCATATCGCCAAAAGGATTCATCCCGTCAGTACACTCCCCGAGCCATATACTTCTAGGATCCTTGGAAAAAATTCAAACTTGTTGTCGATTAATTCCCACTGAGCCCCATCTTTCGGGTGCCTCATAAGCCTATTGGCAATTCACTCATCATGATGCCACTTCAACCTCTTTGCCTCTCTAGGGTTTGCAAACAAATGCCTCAACCTTGAAATTAAAGGCAAGTACCAAACAACCTTGAATGAGATTCCTGTCTTGATCTCATCGTCCAATTTGTACTTGTCCTTTGCTCTCCTGTGCTTGAATCGTGCATGCTTGCATGTGGGACATGCACGATAATATTTGTACTCACCGCAATACAATATACAATCATTCACACAAGCCTGTATCTTCTGTACTTCAAGTTCCAACGGGCAAACAATTTTCTTTGTTTCATTCGTGCTTCTGGGGAGCACATTATCTTCTAGAAGAATTTCTTTCGAAAGACCTAACATCTCTGTGAAGCCCCTGTTTGATAGACCGTTTGCTTCTTTAAATCTGAGAAGCACCAGGGAGGCACTCAACCTGGAATATTTATTTTTGCAACCTGGATACAATTCTTTCTTGGAGTCCGCATCAATGGTTGGAAGATCCTTGTACCCAATCATATCCTTTTCTGGGCCCTCGAAATCTGCAATCATAGCAGCAAAATCTGGCATATCAAGATCGTCATCATCTGCATGGACGTCTTGGTTTTCCCGTTGGCGTTTCGGCTTTCCGGTGTTCCACTGGTAGCTTGACGCCTCTGCCCCGATGTTAGATTCAACATCCATGTGACAATGATCGGGGTTTGGCATCTCATTGCCCTGGGTATCTTCATCCATGACATCCTCTTCACCGTGTCTGGTCGAACGTGTATATCCATCCATGAATCCCCTAGAGACTAACTGCATCTGGACATCTGCAACTTCATGTGACTCTATATTGGCACAATCAGTACATGGACACAGGATGTAATCCGCATCACCAATTCTCCTCTTTGTACTTTCAGCCAAATTCATGAACTCTGTCACGCCACTGATAAAATCTACGGTTTTCCGATTCTTCATCCATCGAGATCGTTCCATCTGCAGCAGGCGAATGGTAATTAAAAAAACAACAACATTAATACACGGATTAACTTCTGCCTAGAGATGCGTGCATAAATCACAAGGTTTTAGTTTTAGTAATTACTGAGGGTGCTCCATGTTGTTATCCAGACGTGCAATGACAAAAATTAATGGCCACTCAATTTACATGTAGAGTACTAGTACAACACTACACTTAGGAATTGATTACCTTAATCAAACCACTCACGAAAAGAATACCTTAATTAATTAGCCGCGCGACAACCTCCACCCAGCAGATAGACAAGCGCGATGCAGCGGCACGCCGAGACAGCCGGGTCAAGGAGCAAAGCTTAGTGCGGCTGCTGCCTGAAGTTCCACCTTCACTATCCCGCCATCGACCGCGATGGATGTGCTCGAATCACGCCGCTGCCGACCTTGATGGTTGTGCTCCTCCTATCTCCCTCCGCAGACTGAGGATTGACCTCCTATGACGCCGCCACCGCCCACCGACCGAGGATTGACCTCTTCTCTGGTAGCCGCTGCCTAGGCCACCGCCGCCATCTCTATATGCTGAGAGGCTGTTTTTTATGGATATCCGCGGAGCAGCTGTTTACACGGTATCTCACCGTAACTAAATTATATGGAGAGGGTAGTACATCACATACGGTTATGTAACGGCAACCGTGTCTAACCTACGTTGTTTTCTCACACGGTTTGGTGCGTACATCGTGTTTGACATTGTAATACCTAACACAAACGACATGTACAAACAGTGTGCCATATACAACATATATATAGTGCCATTCGTAGTTCTCGACCGTTAGCTTATCTCCACAGTTTCCCCATTTACCCCAAATCCCTACATAGCCTCCAAATTCCCTCGCGTGGCACTGACATTGGGGGAATGCAGACGAGTGGTGCTGATGGTTTTGGTGCGGCTCCTCCTGCTCGTATCGCCGCCACGACGGCGGTCGCCGCCGAGTACTTGCCTAAGGTCATCAGAAGGCAGGTGTACTACAGATCTGAATCATCCTGTCAGGTTCCAATCTATCCTAATATTTTTTAGCATGTCCAAAGAATAGACCCTTGTTGAATGACCCCCCCCCCCAGGAAAGCGATCTACCGTTGGATCCGGAGCTTAACTCCATACTCCCGCAACACGAGTTTGACTCTGAGTTTTGCACCACCGAGAAGTACCAAAAGCTAAGTTGTGTGCACGGGCACACTCCCGCTCGACATGTATGCATGGAGGGATTCGGCATTGGCAAGCGGTTTCTCAGTTGCCCCTTAGAGGTTAGTGCTAATTAAGTTCATCATTTTACTTCAGTTAATGCCACCGCTCATCCAGAATACTATTTAACATTGGTAGGGATATGAGGCTTGTGCCTTTGTTAACTGGCTAGATGAAGAATGGCATGGCGGGGCTCGTGGTGTTATCACCAAGCTCGCAGAAGATAACGCAAAGCTGAAGAAGAAACTGGCTGATCTGGAATGTACAATCAGTACGATTAAGCAAGAAAGAATCAATCACAGGCAACAGATGAAAGCAAGAGACAAGAAGGAACTAGCATGTGTAGTTGTGGCTGTCGCATTAGCCATATTCTATGTGTTGTTTGCAATGATGATTAGGTTTTTTTTTGACAGTATTGCTAAAGCACATCTAGATGTGCTCTAAGTAATGCACATCTAGGTCCTGTGCCATTGATGTTACGCGAAGATTCGTGCAAATATTTTTCTTTGTCTTTTTTCTTTTCCTTTCTAGTTTGATTATTACTAGCTTTATCAATAAGAAGAGCTCAATGTATTGCTTGCAGACTGTCCTACTCCGTTCGTACCGGTACCGGTGCATAATCCCAAAACTCGTTCCTTGTTTCTGTCCTGAAAAAGGAAACCGACAAAATAGCCAATAGGAGTCTTGCGCAACCCCGGGAATTTGGAGCGACTGGGTACAAATAATTGCGGTTGATTATATCATCGGTAAGTTAATACGTCAACCCCCGCTACAATCCCTGCTTCAATTGGCAGTTACTCTTCTCTGCATACCCCGCTTAAGTGTCCGCCATCTTCATCGTCCCTGACAGGCCGCCTTACACACTGGCACACACTCCGCAGCCATGTCGAGCGATAGAGAGGACGACAGTTCGGCCAGCAGTCTGGTGCCCGATGATAGGTCAACATCGGAATCATCCTGCCCGTCTTCCATGAGTCCAGCATCGAGCCCAGACGTCGATTATATCTGGTTCATGGAAGGGACGTCGCCTCCGGAGTCGTCAGATGACAACTAGATGGACGAGGAGCCGTTAGAGGACGAAGAAGAGGACGACGAAGAGGAGGAGGAGGAGGAGGAATAGTCGAATGAGGAGGAGGACGACGATGATAGCTACGACGATGATGACGGCGGCGGCAATGAAAAGCCAACGGTCAGCGGCAAGATGTGTCCTCGCCAAGAAGATGTTGCAGGGTCGTCCAACAAGAACAACAAGAAGAAGAACGACTAAATTAAGCAGATTGTATATATCTCTGTTTATCCAGTCAATCTCATCACAGACGGTTAGTAATATGTATTCGACAGAGATCTTCTACATTATCGCCAACATGTTGGTTTGTTGAACTGTGTGCCCTGACGAGCACACAATTCACAAAAAAAGACCATATGGGCTGTCTATAATGATCACACACAATTTTGGTTACCGACCTGTTTGCCGGGTATCACACACATCTTGTTACGCCGAATCATTTGTGTTTACCTCACTCATCGCAAACGGTTCATCGGAGTGAACTATATGCCGTATATCGCACACACCTTGATCGGGCTGCCCATTTCTGTTATTCTGTCTCATCGCAAATAGTTCGTGCAGATCAACTGTATGCCCCTCATCGCACACGCAACTATAATCTGAACCGTGTTTGATGTATCATTCATCGCAAACGTTTTGCATCATTTCTGACGGTTTTCATACAACACCGTTTGCAATTATTGCTTCGCACACAATTTCTCGGAGGGTCTCTGATCGTAGTGTCGCATTAGCAGCATCTTGTAGTAGTGTAAATATTCAGAAAAAAATCGTATTAAATTTTCAAAGCATTCTGAGGACTTTTATTTTTGGGTGAATATTTATTGCACGATAAATTCAGAAAACAGACAAAACATGGCATTTTACTTTATTTAACTAATAAAAATAGAAAACAAAAGGTAGGGACAGAAGGTAGTGCTTACTAAACTCATCAACTTCATACCTCTCAAAAATGACCCATTAATAAGGTTGATCAGGTCTTATTAACAACCACTTTCGATTAGCATGAAACCGAAGAACTTTCATAAATCACTACATTACCTCAACGGGGATATGAATGTCCCCAACAATAAGCATTTCATATTTCTTTTTGTCAGTAGGTAGAGGTATTTGAAAACTTCCAATAGTGATTGTCAGAGACCTTTTAATAACATTAATATCATTCAGTTGGAATTGTTTCTTCAGGAAGTGCACCGTATGCTCATTACCATTGATATGAAATGTGTTCTTGCCTTTATTGCAATCAATTACAGCCCCTGCAGTATTTAAGAAGGGTCTACCAAGGATAATTGACATGTTGTTGTCCTCATGCATCTCAAGTATAACAAAGTCAGTCAAAATAGTAACATTAACAACAACAACGGGCACATCCTCACAAATATCGATAGGTATGGTAGTAGATTTGTCAGCCATTTGCAAAGATATTTCAATAGGTGTGAGCTTATTCAAATCAAGTCTTTTATATAAAGAGAAAGGCATAACACTAACACCAGATCCTAAATCACAAAAATCATTTTTCACATAATTCTTTTTGATAGAGCAAGGTATAGTCGATATTCCCGAATCTCCAAGTTTTTAGGTTCTCCATCTTTAAAAGTATAATTAGCAAGCATGGTGGAAATTTCAGCTTCTGGTATTTATCTCTTATTGGTGATGATGTCTTTCATATACTTTGCATAAGGAGGCAATTTTAAGGATATCAGTCAAGCGAGTACGCAAAAAGACTGGCCTCAGCATTTCAGCAAAGTGTTCAAATTCTTCATCATCTTTCTTTTTAGTTGGCTTAGGTGGAAAGGCATAGGTTTTTGAACCCACGGTTCTCTTGCTTTACCGTGTTTTCTAGCAACAAAGTCTCTTTTATCATAACTTTTATTCTTAGGTTGTGGGTTATCAAGATCAACTTGTGGTTCTATCTCAACATCATTGTCTGGTTCATTACTATTTGGTTGACAACCTTCATGAACCTCATCATTAACTTTTTCATTATCAGAAGGTGAGTGCTCACTACCAGGTTGAGTTTCAACATCAAAGATAGAAACTTCATTATCATTATCAAGAGGTTTTTCTACTTCAGGTTCACTAGAAGTAAGTCCTATCATTTTTCTTTTTCTTTTTCTTTTTAGAAGGACTACATGCAGTGTTGTTGTTTGTTTGTGAATCATGTTCAATTCTTTTTGGATGTCCCTCAGGATAAAGTGGTTCCTGTGTCATTTTACCTCCTCTATTTGCAACTCTAATGGCAAAGTCAAGTATATTATTATTCATTTCAGCTAGCAACTCTCTTTGAGATTTAGCAACTTGTTCTAACTGGGTTTGTACCATAGAAGCATGCTTTCCAACACCTCTAACATCATTTGAGATTCTAAATAACAAGTCACTCAAGCGAGCAATCATATCAGAATTGTATTTCAATTTTTTCATAACATTTGCATTGAAGTGATCTTGTTTTCTAATATAGTTTTCGAACTCATAAATGCATTGGCTAGGGTGCATATTGTGAGGATTGTCATTATCATTGAATTTCATTAGAGAATTTACCTTTACCACCTTAGGTGGTGGTGTATTAAGCCCATGTATTTCTTTAATAGGAGGTAAATTTTTGACATCCTCAGCTTTAATACCTTTTTTCCTTCATAGATTTCTTTGCCTCTTGCATATCTTCAGGATTGAGATATAATATACCCCTCTTCTTCGGAGTGGGTTTAGGCGGTGGTTGAGGAAGAGTCCAATCATCATAACTTTTCAATATGTTATTCAATAATTCTTCAGCTTGCCCAATAGTTCATCCCCTGAAAACACAACCAGCACAACTATCTAGGAAATCCCTAGAAGCATCGGTTAGTCCATTATAGAAGATATCAAGTATTTCATTTTTCTTAAGAGGGTGATTAGGCAAAGCATTGAGTAATTGGCAAATCCTCCCCCAAGCTTGTGGGAGACTCTCTTCTTTAATTTGCACAAAGTTAAATATTTCCTGTGAGGCAGCTTGTTTCTTATGAGCAGGGAAATATTTTTCAGAGAAGTAATAAATCATATCCTGGGGACTACGCACACAACTAGGAGCAAGAGTATTGTACCAAGCTTTAGCATCACCCTTTAATGAGAACGGAAATAATTAAAGAAGAAAGAAATAAAGAGTCTTCTCATCATGAGTAAAAGGGTGGCTATGTCATTCAACTTAGTAAGATGTGCCACAACAGTTTCAGTTTCATAACCATGGAAAGGATCAGATTCAACCAGAGTAATTAACTCTGGGTTGACAGAGAATTCATAATCCTTATCATCAATAAATATAGGTGAAGTAGAAAAGTTAGGATCATATTGCATTCTAGCATTCAAAGATTTTTCTTTATACTTGCATAATAATTTTTGTAGATCATCTCTATCCTTACAAGCAAGAATATCTCTAGTTGTCTCCTCATTCATAACATAACCTTCTGGTACCTTAGGCAATTCATATCTAGGAAGGCTAGTTCTAGCAGGTGTTTCGGGAGTTTCAGTTTCAAGCTCATCATTAGATTCAACAACATCATGTTGTATTACTCTAGCAATTTGTTCATCAAGAAAATCACCAAGTGGCACATGATACGTCCATTTTGCATCATGTTTGTTTACTGTTATTAATAATATTTTTATCCATCATAATGCTTTTTGGAGTAATTCTAATGCCTTTTCTCTCATAATTTGCAAGGTATACACCAAGAGGGAGAATTCCGACAGCTGGAAATCTGGATCTGGAAAAGCTATGTCAGGCTACCTATTCTAAAAAACTCCAAACAAGTTGAAACTTCACGAAGATTTTTTATGGAATATATAAGAATTATTGGAGCAAATAACTACTAGGGGGCCCACTAGGTGGGCACAACCCACCTAGGCGCGGAGCCCAGGCGCGCCCTGGTTGGTTGTGCTCCCCTCGGCCCACCTCCGGTGCCCATCTTTTGGTATATAAGTCATTTTTACCTAGAAAAAATAAGGAGAGGACTTTCGGGACGGAACGTCGCTGCCTCGAGGCGGAACTTGGGCAGGAGCACTTTTGCCCTCCGGCGAAGCGATTCCACTGGGGGAACTTCCCTCCCGGAGGGGGAAATCATCGTCATCATCATCACCAACGAATCTCCCATCTTGGGGAGGGCAATCTCCATCAACATCTTTAACAACACCATCTCCTCTCAAACCCTAGTTCATCTCTTGTGTTCAATCTTGTTACCAGAACTATAGAT
This sequence comes from Triticum aestivum, assembly GCF_018294505.1. Classification (NCBI taxonomy): domain Eukaryota; kingdom Viridiplantae; phylum Streptophyta; class Magnoliopsida; order Poales; family Poaceae; genus Triticum; species Triticum aestivum. The sequence continues at coordinate 177,453,757 of NC_057800.1, read as the reverse complement.
TGGTGCTTGTGGGTGACTAGTAGTGTTGATTACATCTTGTAGTTGATTACTATATGGTTTATTTGGCGGAAGATTATATGTTCAGATCCAATATGCTATTTAGTACTCCTCTGATCATGAGCATGTTTATTATTTGTGAGTAGTTACCTTTGTTCTTGAGGTCACAGGAGAAATCATGTTGCAAGTAATCATGTGAATTTGATATGTGTTTGATATTTTGATAGTATGTATGTTGTGATTCGCTTAGTGGTGCCATGTGAACGTCGACTACATGGCACTTCACCATATTTGGGCCTAAGGTAATGCATTGTGGAGTAGCAATTAGATGATGGGTTGCGAGAGTGACAGAAGATTAAACCCCAATTTATGCGCTATTCTATAAGGGACCGATTGGATCCAAAAGTTTAATGCTATGGTTAGAAATTATTCTTAATACTTTTCCCGTACTTGCGGATGTTTGCGGGAGGGTTAATCATAAGTAGGAGGTTTTTTCAAGTAAGAATGACACCTAAGCACTGGTCCACCCACATATCAAATTATCAAAGTAGCGAACACGAATTAAACCAACATGATGGAAGTGACTAGTTGAAATTCCCGTGTACCCTCAAGAACGCTTTGCTTATCATAAGAGACCGTTTTGGTCTGTCCTTTGCCTCAAAAAGGATTGGGCTACCTTGTTTCACTTTTGTTACTACTATCGTTACTTTCTCGTTACAAATTATCTTGCTATCAAACTACTCCGCTACTTACAATTTCAGCACTTGCAGACACTACCTTACCGAAAACCACTTGTCATTTCCTTCTGCTCCTCGTTGGGTTCGACACTCTTACTTATCGAAAAGATCTACAATTGATCCCCTATACTTGTGGGTCATCGGCACGTCATTATTGTCAAGCAAGGTACTATCATCATCATAAGTATCATAGAAGTAGAAGCATCAATAACTTGTGACATATCAGGATTAATAGCATGTGGTGGTGTTGCAAGTTTACTTATAACAGAAGGTGAATCTAAAGCAGAACTGGATGACAGTTCCATACCTCCCCTCGTCTTAGAGGGTTAAATCTTGGTCTTAGCATCCTTAAAATTCTTCATAGTGATAAGTTGATAATAATCCCAAGTGACTCAACAAATATAGCTATGCTCCCCGGTAACGGCGCCAGAAAAAGGTGTTGATAACCCACAAGTATAGGGGATCGCAACAGTTTTTGAGGGAAGAGTATTCAACCCATATTTATAGATTTGACACAAGGGGAGCCAACAAATATTTGAAGGTATTAGTAGCTGAGTTGTCAATTCAACCACACCTGGAGATTAATTATCTGCGGCAACGTGATCAGTAGCAAAGTAATATGATAGTTTTGATAGTAGTGACTGAAGGAAATATGCCCTAGAGGCAATAATAAAGTTGTTATTTTATATTTCCTTATACCATGATAAATGTTTATTATTCATGCTAGAATTGTATTAACCAGAAACTTGATACATGTGTGGATACATAGACAAAACACTGTGTCCCTAGTAAGCCTCTACTAGACTAGCTCGTTTATCAAAGATGGTTAAGTTTCCTAACCATGGACATGTGTTGTCATTTGATGAACGAGATCACATCATTAGGAGAATGATGTGATGGACAAGACCCATCCGTTAGCTTAGCATGTTGATCGTTCATTTTTATTGGTATAGCTTTCTTCATGTCATATACATATTCCTTTGACTATGAGATTATGCAGCTCCCGGATATCGGAGGAATACCTTGTGTGCTATCAAATGTCACCATGTAACGGGGTGATTATAAAGATGCTCTACAGGTATCTCCGAAGGTGTTTGTTGGGCTGGCATAGATCAAGATTAGGATTTGTCACTCCGAGTATCGGAGAGGTATCTCTGGGCCCTCTCGATAATGCACATCATAATTAGCCTTGCAAGCAATGTGACTAATGAGTTATTTGTGGGATGATGTATTACGGAATGAGTAAAGAGACTTTCCGGTAACGAGATTGAACTAGGTATGAAGATACCAACGATCGAATCTCGGGCAAGTAACATACCGATGAGAAAGGGAATAACGTATGTTGTCATAATGGTTTGACCGATAAAGATCTTCGTAGAATATGTGGGAGACAATATGAGCATCTAGGTTCTGGTATTGGTTATTGACCGGAGAGGTGTCTCTGTCATGTCTACATAGTTCTCGAACCCATAGGGTCCGCATGCTTAACGTTCGATAACGATTTGTATTATGAGTTTATGTGTTCTGGTGACCGAAGTTTGTTTAGAGTCCCGGATGTGATAACGTACATGACGAGGAGTCTCGAAATGGTCGAGAGGTAAAGATTCATATATAGGACAATAGTATTCAGACACCAGAAGTGTTCTGGGGGTACCGGGTACGTATGGGGTCACTGGAAGGGGTTCCGGGCAAACCCCTACAAGCTATATGGGCCTAATGGGCTAAGAGGGGAAACATGCCAGCCACTAAGGGGCTGGTGTGCCCCCCATATGGGCTGGCTAAATTGGAGAAGGAAATGGGAAGAAGGAAAGGAAAAAGGGAATAGGATTCCCCCTTCCCCCTCTTCCCTTCCTACTCCGAATAGGAATAGGAAAGGGGGAGGCCGAATTGCGAGGACCCCAAGTAGGATTCCTCCTACTTGGGGTGCCCCCTTGGCTGCCTCTCCTCCCCTCCAACCTATATATATGTGGGGGGTGGGGGCGCTAGAACACACAACAAACATTGTTAGCCGTGTGCGGCGCCTCCCTCCACAGTTTACGCCTCCGGTCATATTTACGTAGTACTTAGACGAAGCCCTCACGGATCACTTCACCATCATCGTCACCAGGACGTCATGCTGACAGAACTCTCCTTAGACACTTTGCTTGATCAAGAGTTTGAGGGACGTCATCGGCTGAACGTGTGCAGAAGTCAGAGGAGCCGTACGTTCGGTACATGATCGGTCAGAACGAGAAGAAGTTCCACTACATCAACCGCGTTGTCAAACGCTTCCGCTTTCGGTCTACGAGGGTACGTGCACACACTCTGCCCCTCTCGTTGCTATGAATTGTTATGTCTCCAACATATCTACTTTTCCTAACGCTTTTCCTCTTGTTTTGGACTCTAATTTGCATGATTTGAATAAAACTAACCCCAGACTGACGATGTTTTCAGCAGAACTACCATGGTGTTGTTTTTGTGTAGAAATAAAAGTTCTTGGAATGGAACGAAACTTTGTGAGGAATTTTTATACAATAAACAATAATTTCTGGAGACAAGACCCACCGGAGGGGAGCACCTGGGTGGGCACAACCCTCCAGGGCGCGCCCCCCTCCTGGCGCGCCCAGGTGGGTTGTCCCCACCTGGTGGCCCAGCAGACCCTGATTCGAACCTCATAAATACCTATTTTTTCCAGAAAAAAATCAAGGAGAAATAATTATCACGATCCACAAGATGGACCCGCCGTCACCTCCTGTTCTTAATCGGGAGGCCGAATCTGGAGTCTGTTTGGGGCTCCGAAGAGGGGGATCTTCGTTCTTCGTCATCACCAACCCTTCTCCATCGCCAATTCCATGATGCTCCCCACCGGGAGTGATTAATTCTTTCGTAGGCTCGCTAGTCAGTGAGGAGTTGGATGAGATTCATCATGTAATCGAGTTAGTTTTGTTAGGGCTTAATCCCTAGTATCCACTATGTTCTAAGATTGATGTTGTTATGACTTTGCCATGCTTAATGCTTGTCACTTTGGGCCCGGGTGCCATGATTTCAGATCTGAACCGTTTATGTTATCACCATTATATCCATGTTCTAGATCCGATCTTGCAAGTTATAGTCACCTACTATGTGTTATGATTCGGCAACCCCGAAGTGACAATAGTTGGGACCACTCCTGGTGTTGATCGTAGTTTGAGGAGTTCATGTATTCACCATGTGTTAATGCTTTGTTCTGGTTCTCTATTAATAGGAGGCCTTAATATCCCTTAGTTTCCAATAGGACCCCGCTGCCACGAGAGGGTAGGACAAAAGATGTCATGCAAGTTCATTCGATAAGAACGTATGACTATTTATGGAATACATGCCTACATTATATTGATGAACTGGAGTTGGTGTCGTATCGCCCTAGGTTATAATTGTCTCATGATGAATATCATCCAACAAGTCACCGATCCAATGCCTACGAGTTTATCTTATATTGTTCTTGCTAAGTTTACTACTACTGCTGTTACTGTTGCACTTGTTACAAAACTATTGCTATCACTGTTACCGTCACCATTTCTGCTGCTACTATTATCAAAACTATCATACTACTTTGCTACTGATCACGTTGTTGCAGATAATTAATCTCCTGGTTTGGTTGAATTGACAACTCAGCTACTAATACGTTCAAATATTCTTTGGCTCCCCTTGTGTAGAATAGTTGCTTGATTTGCCAAAATAAAAGGCTCGTTGGTCTGGTACGCTGCCTTGACATTGATTGATTTGAAATAATCATCAGCTCTGGGTTTTGCGATCCTGGAAAACAGGTTATACCAACGACAGCACAACAGAACCACACACCGATGATCCTCGAAACTGGAGATATACTGCAATTGAACAATTTATGTTATGTTAGCATACATTTCAGTTGTCTCTTTGTCATACGTATCCGTGCTCATGATGGCACTGTTTTGTGTCTTCCTGCCTTCGTCTCGTGCAAGGGTGTTGTAGCGCACATCTCCAACAACGCAAGATTCATAATGTCTTACCCGAGTATCAGGACCCATTGCTAGTGAGTAAATGGCATCATCAACTGCTTGCCCATCCTCCCGCATCTTCTTAACCTATGGTTAGAAAATAGACAAGCTGATCATCTTATGTACTCAATATATTAAAAAAACTGACAGTGCACTTCAAAAGCTTACATGGTTCTTGAAACATTTCGCAAATCCTTCCATAACCAGTTTGTCAATGTTTCTTGGATTTTGCGGCAGTAACTCCTCTTTGTAGATGCTGCACAGCATAGTGATCGCGTCAAACATCTAAATATATAAGAATGTGCTGCAAGTTTAGTAGATTACGATGTATAAGCTGCAGTACTGCACTTACTTGATATAAGGTAGTATCTCAGGATAGTTATTCAACACATACCAAACCATTTTGTCCAAATCTTTAGGTTTGTCCTCTTGTCGACTCTTCCTTGTAACTCGAATAGAATAATTGAAAACATTGAGCCCGGGATTGTCTTCACCCACCTCTTTGCTAAGCTGATCATCTATTTCAATGTATTTTGAGCAGAATGTCAACGCTTCTTTAGCAATGTAGGCCTCTGCAAAGGAACCCTTGGGTCTAGCTCTGTTCCTAACATAGCCCTTGAAAGTGCCTAGCCGCCTTTCAATAGGGTACATCCAGCCATACTGTACTGGACCTCTAAGTAGTGCCTCATCAGGTAGATGAACAACCAAATGCACCATCACATCAAAGAAGGCTGGAGGATATATCTTCTCAAGGTCGCATAGGATAGTTGGTATCTTGTCTCTAAGACGCTCCAAAGCATCTATCCTGATATTCCTACTGCAGAGTTCCTTGATGAATTGTCCCAACTCTGCAACTGCTCTGTATAAGTCAGGGCGGCCCAATCCTCTAAGGATAACAGGTTAAACCCTTTGAAGTAGGAAGTGGCAGTCATGAGTTTTCAACCCTTGTACCTTGTTTCCATCTGCACTGACTCTCCTTTCAGGGATGGAAGCAAATCCATGTGGGAATCTCACACGTGACAGGACCTCGCAGAATTCTTTTCTTTTTACCTTGTCCAAGACGTACACAGCTGGTGCCATATCCCGTGGTTTACCTTCATCTTGCACCTGCAAATCCTTTCTGATACCTAGGTGTGTCAAATCAATCCTATATTTTAAGGTATCTTTCGTCTTACCTTCAATATTAAGAAGTGTGCCGATAAAGATGTCACATATATTTTTCTCGATGTGCATCGCATCAAGATTATGCCGCAGATCCAAATCTTTCCAATACTCCAAGTCCCACAAAGTGGACCTGCGGGTAAACAATAATCTCTCTTCTACTCTGCCACGCTTCCTTTTCCCGCTACCATTACCAGGATGGTTTCCTGGTGTAATATGCATGACCTTCTCTAATTCCACTTGCAACTCATCGGCGGTGAGCCACTTTGGCACATCATGGTTTTCATGCTTTGCATTGAACACATGTCTTCGGTATTTTCTAGGATGCGGCTTGCCCTTGGCCAGGAAATGGCGGTGTCCAATGTAACAGATCTTGCTAAGTATTATGTATGACAGCGGATTCCTGTCACAGCGAACACATGCATTGTAACCATGTGTCGTTCGCCCTGACATAGCGCCCAAAGCCGGATAATCATGGATGCACCAAATTATAACAGCATGCAGAAAGAAATCAGCTGGTGGGCTGCTATATAGGTCTCGAGTGAGAACACCCTTCCATAGCTGTTGAAGTTCCTCCACAAGAGGCTCCATGAACAAATCAAAATCCTTTCCAGGACTTTTTGGACCTGGGATGAGCAAGGCCATCATGTAGTTTGATTCTTTGGTGCAGACATTTGGAGGCATGTTGTAAGGGATAACAAGCATTGGCCACATGCTATATGTGGCGCTCTGGTGGCCAAATGGGTTAAATCCATCTGAAGCTAGGCCAAGTCTAATGTTTCTCGGGTCAGCAGCAAACTCTTTGTGTTTATCATTAAAGCTTTTCCACTCACTACCATGAGATGGATGGCTCATTACATTCTGATCTCTGTACTCCTGGTTCCTAGAATGCCACAGTACATCCTCTCTTGTTTCAGCATCATGAAACAACCTCTACAATCTTGGTGTAATTGGAAAATGTCTCAGAACATTATGAGGAATCCTCTTCACAGCATTGCCATCTTTCCATCTTGATGATTTGCATTTCGGACATTCACTTAAGTTGGCATAATCCTTCCAGAACAGAACACAATTATTCTTACAAACATGGATCATATCATATCCAATTCCAACTGCACGAAGCAAATTCTTCATTTTACTGTAGGTGTGGCAGCTCAGACGCATCTGGAAAAGATTTGCGGAAAGCAGCCAACAATGCATCGAATGATTTGTTGGTCATCTGCTCAGATGTCTTCACCTGAAGAAAGGTGACCATAGCTAAGAATACTGACAGCTTATTTCCCGGGGTGACAACAACGTTGCATTGTTCCAACATGCGGGCCCACTGTTTTTCTTCTGCAGGTGAAAGTTCACGGAATGCACAAGCATTTCATAGCATTGTTTCAATGTTTGTCAAACTCACTGGCTCCTCCAGCACCACCACCTCCTCCTCTTCCACCTGAGCATCAGGCAGATCAAGATGGTGATCTGCTGCTTCCACGTAGTCAATAACATTGACGTTCACAACTTCACCATGATGAACCCACCTACTATATGTGACCGACATCCCATACAAGTGTAGATGATTTTGCACAGTTGACTGGGGTCTTGTAACTGAATTCATACAACTGCTACACGAGCAGAGCACATCTGATTTCGGACCACCGTACTCAGCTCTGATAAAGTTCATGAAGTTTTCAACCCCCTCGACATATGCAGCGGAGAATATTTGAGCAGAAGTTATCCAAGTCCTGTCCATTTGTTAGACATACAAATTAGTTCTTCTACTAGATATTATAGGAAAAACATATATGCTTTTTTATGAAGTCCAGAAAAAAAATACCTAGGTCGATGTCTAAAGCTATGGCAAGATATTTGGACGAGCAGATCTAAGTAACGAAATATATGTAAAGCTAATTCAGCAAACAAATTTGAGTGCCAAATTATGGTAGGTTGTTTCAGCAGTCAATGAGATTGAGCACACAGCCATCGAACTATCGAAGGCCATCGCAGCAACAAAGATCGAGTATAAAATGGTGTAGAGCTATTTCACCTAACAGATTGGCTACTAGACCATGGCAATCTACATCACAATAAATATATGGTAGGATATTTTAGCAACTAATCGGCCTTGGCATGCCATCTCAGCTAAGCAGATTGAGTGCAGAATAGGGCAAGGAAGCATCTTAAGCAGAGCATATTGACAGTAAACTACTTCGGCAAACAGTGAGATTAACAGCGTCTATCAGCTAACATTCAACGCTACACCGACATGAACGGGGCCTCAGTCTAGAATGTGCATACCATGGGAGAAGCTGACCGTTGTGCGTCTCGACACGAATGATGCCAGCGGTGGCGGCGCTGACCGCCATGCGCCTCCACAAGAACATAGGCAGAGGTGGCGAAGCTGCTAGAGGACGGCAGTCTACGAGAGCGTACTGTGGGAGTGAGAGGATCGCTGAACCAAAGCGCCGACGTATCAGCGTGGCGGGGAGGGCGGCTTTGGCGGAGCGAATGGAGTGGAGGGGGACAGGAGGGAGGGGGGTTTGGGGAATATTATTGGCTAGTTGGTAGAAGGGCGGTTGAATCGGATTTGGGTGGAATTTTTGGTTGTGGGGGGGATGATTTTTGCGCGGTGGGCGGGGGGAGTTTGGCGCATGGTCGGTTTCTGCAAGTGCAGTCCCACGTGTCAGTGAAGAGGCAAGCCGAAGCGCGTTCCATTTGCGTGAGCCGTGTGCAGGACCGAACGTGTGTGGGGTGCAATGCGACCGCAACAGGAGTGCTGTGAGTGTACTGCCTTTTTACCTTTTAAACTAGGTGCTTCGCCCCCTCAAAAAAAATTGTTGCTTCGCGCAATCCATTAATACTACTACTAGTAATCCGGTAATCCCGACTAAAATGACATGGCCGGGTCTTTTCCCGCGCGATATGCTGGGAGGTTGGCTTAGTTGGGTTTTAGTAATGCTACACCTACGTAATCCCAGTTACGTAATTAACATAATGTGAAACGTGTGAGCTGTTGATTGTAGATTGGGGGGAGGGAGGGGGCACCACCATGAAAATCAGGGGAGGAGAGAGAGGCAATTTACGTTAGCCCTTTCGTAGGTTCCCGTAGATGTAGAAAGATGTGAAATGCGTGAATGTGTAGTGGACGTACTATTGGAGTGCCTAGGATAATTTGTGTATGTATAGACCCTATGTGTTTATTTTACTTCGCATGTTAGATTTGTCTCGGTTCAATAAAAAGCAGAGTTGGTGATGATGGTGTGCCTGTCATCCTGCAATATAGGCCGTCCGATCTATATCTAATGGATAGGAAGGAAACTATGACAATTTACCCGCACTCCTCTCCACATTTGCAGATAAGGATTTCCCTCGTTCATCCTTTTCTCCCACAAGATCTCGATCTTCTGTGCAACGCAGGGGCATCTTGCTAGTACTCCTACAATATGTATATTATTGTGAAAGTTCATATACACCGGTCGAGATTAATGCAAACACGACAGATTTTCATTACATTTCGAACTTTTATAGGACAGAAAAATAAAAGAAACCCGACCCTAAACCTATTCTATGGCGGCGACCGACGTCCTCCATCTGCGATCTCTATGTATGGGGGCGGGTTTCAAGACCCGTGAAGTGAAGGTGCGGTCTCCGGCGAGGAAGAGTAGAACACGGGATATGGACCGGCCAGTCGGCACACCCTGCCCTGCCGCCTCCCATGCCCTACTCATCCTCGGAGGAGTCCCTGACCTCGGCGGTGCCGGACATTGGACGGCGGCAAGTAGGAGGCGTGGCTGACGGTGCTCCCGGCGTCGGCCGCTAGCGTGGCCACCGCTTGTGCGGTCGCGTCCGCGTCTGGCTACACCGCTATTGCGTCGCGAGAGGCAACTTGAGCGAGGGCGGCGACCTCGAGCTTCATCCCCGAAGACAAGCTCTCCCGCAGAGCGTTCGCACTTGCGGTCATGGCGGATGTGGTGCCAAGTAGGAGGATGATGCGCTATGGTGTGGAGGTTAGCTGGGCGTTGCCGCTTTAAGTAGTGCATTCCGGTGAGGCCAAGCGTCCGGGTGCATCATTAAGTCGCCGGAGTTGGTTCCTCGGGCACCGAGCCTCTTAACGACGACATACGAACGGACAGCATGAATGCGGGCAGCTGGTGCCGGCTGCGAACGCACCGCGCGACGGCGCGAGGGACGAGGATTTTGGTGTGCCAGGGTAATCAGCTGCGGTCGTGGCAACATTGGAGATGCCCTTTGCTCATATGCGATCCCCGCATGCCATTGAAAAAGCAAGACAACCCGGCATGGTCTCAGGTCCATAGGATGCAGTTGGCCGCGCTACACCACTCCGCGGACGCGTCGCGGCGCCCCGTGCATCATCGACGAGCCGGGTGTTGGGGTGTGTTTGGATTGTGGCCAAAGTGCACCTTACCAAAATTTTGGTCATGGCCCAAAGATTGGTCTTTGTTTGGATGGTTGCCATTTTTTGGCATGCCAATGAACTCTAGCCAACTCTAGTTCATTTTTCTTGCCAATGTCGGCCAAATCATGGGCAACCAATACCTCAACCAAAATTTTGGTCATGACCCAAAGATTGGTCTTTGTTTGGATGGTTGCCATTTCTTTGGCATGCCAATGAACTCTAGCCAACTCTAGTTCATTTTTCTTGCCAATGTCGGCCAAATCATGGGCAACCAATACCTCAACCAAATTTTTGGCTACCCAATGCTTTGATGGGGCAACCTTGGGCACAAACCAAACATACCGTTGGTCGTGCCACAGCACTAACACCACCCTCGGCACACTGAAACTGACCGTGTCTAGCGATGATATGAGCATGTTGCTCATCGCGGTCGTCGTGTCCAGAGACGGTGCTGGAGCTGCACCCCGTTGTTGGCCCCAACGACCCACATGAACGGTTGTCGGTGGCGAGGAGGTCGTGGGCTAGCTCCTCCATTGGACTAGTCTGCGCTACGTCGTTCCGACGGGTGTGCCCAACATGTCGGTTTCCCTGTTTTCCCATCCATATTTGAGCGTCAGTGCTCCGCGTTGCGCATTAGGCCTTTCACTATGTTGGCCAAGCAAGACAACTTATTGTTTATTTGAGCCGTTCAACTATAATCATGTGGCGTTTGCTTATTTCTCATTCCTCTCCAACCCTCTTCCCCATCGATCATGTCGCCCTCCAGTCGAGTCCATCCTCCCGCATGCCTCATTTGAACATTCCGTCGAGTATCATTCGCATGTACCCACCCTAGTCCTCCTTCAATAGATCTCCGGACCCCGAGATGAAATCGAGAGGGAACGAGTGGGGGCACGTGATACCTAAGGCGGATTCAAAATTTTGAACCGGTGATCATAGCATCCACAAATCATATATAAAGGGTATTCAATGTTCGTTTCATTATTTATCGTACAATATACTCCCTCCTATCCTTTCTAGTTTACATATAAGTTTTATGTGTAGTCAAAGTATCTCTACTTTGATCAAAAAGGTATCAACATTCAACAACGTCCAATCAATATTGTTAGATTCGTACGTACTCCTAGATTTGTACTCGAGATGGTTTCCAATTTGACTATTGACAAGATTAATAGTACATGAGATGTATAATGTGAAAATTATATCATTGCAAAATCCTTTCACATACGAATTTGACCGTATGCTTTGTTTAAGTTGCATGTCATATATTATTACTCTAACATTCGGTCAAAGTTAGCCTCAAAAAACACATTAGACCCTGTATGCTTTGTGTAAGTTGCATGTCATATATTATTACTCTAACATTTGTGTAAGTTGCATGTCATATATTATTACTCTAACATTTGGTCAAAGTAGTATAGTGGAAGTGGATCATCTGACGTAGGTATCCCTGCCTTACCCTCCCTTTCGATCACTTACTGGCGGACCCCATGCTTGCTAGGCCCCGCATGTCAGTTACTCAATGGGTTCAGCCACGCCAGGGGATCCTCATCCATAGTATACTCCCTCTGTTTTTATTTACTCCGCATAAAATGGAGGGAGTGGTCGTATAATAAATGACGCGGGCGGGGGAGGGGGAGGGACGTCGGTTTTCTCTCAACTGCAGTCCCACAAGCGAGCGAAAACACAAGACGAAGCGTGTTCCATTCGGTGAGGGACGTGGAGGGTCCAGCGTGCCTGGCTGCAACGCGAACGTGACAAGAGCGATGTATAGTCAAAACCAATTGACCGGTCATCACCGGAACCACTATTCACACCAGAACCTTCGTTGCTCGGCCTACGCCAGCCACTACCCTAAAACCACACCAAATCTCCAACCCATTCCCCCACCTTTCGATCCCTAGCCCGCATCAAGCGTCCCCTAGTTCGCCGGAAAGCCATGGTGCGCCACAAGATCACTTACTACAAGATGCTGACGCCGGAGCGCCGCGCAGAAATCGCGGCGGCGGTCGGCGCCACAGACCTCCGTTCCCAAGCTCGCTTTGCGGCGGGCCAATCCCCGAGTTCTCTGGAGCCAAGCTACGAGGAGGAAGCCGATCCAATGTTCATGGCGGAGGTCGCGGCACAGAAGGCCCCCGATGGATATGAGATGATGGGCATCGACTTTGTGCTGGCGTCCGAGTCCCCCATGGTGCAGGCGGACCAGCGGTTCAACATGGCGATACTAAAGGAGGACCGGGAGGCAGAGGCTCAACTCGACGCAGAGCGCGCACATGATGCTGCCATCGAGGCTCTCCTGCAGGCGGAACCAGATGTCGTGGGTGTGAACCGGGCGGCGGAGGCTCAACTTGAGGCGGAACGCGCGGATGCCGCTGCCATCGAGGCCCTCCTGCAGGCGGAACTGGACATCCTGGACTTGAACCGGGCGGCAGAGGCTCGACTCGACGCAGAGCGCACGGATTCCGTTCTCATCGACGCCCTCCTGCAGGCGGAACCGGGACGTCCTGGACTTGAACCGGGCGGCGGAGGCTCGACTCGACGCGGAGCGCCCGGATGCCGCTGCCATCGAGGCCCTCCTGCAGGAGGAACCGGACGTCCTCGACTTGAACCGGGTTGTGCTCTCGTCCATGCAGAGCGCCCGCACGCTTCGCTTGAACGAGTAGCTGGAAGTCGAGGACAACCACATTGTAGAGACACACGTCGGCAACGACGGATGTTTTGCCGGCAGCCAAAGACGACGAGACCATCTCTTTTCGCGAGAAGTGATATTTTTTTTCTTTATGTTGTTGTTTTTGTGGATCTTTTGCTATGTAAAAACATATATTTGTTATTCAAGTCGCCTGACTTGGGCCAGTCCACCATTTCAGGCGGTTGGATGAATATCCTACGTCTCCTAACCCTTCTTTCCTTCTTCCTCACCTCTTCTTCTTCCCCAACATACCACCGCACAGGCCGTACGGATACTCCCCAACATGCGGTTGGATAAACATACTCTATGAACGAAAATTATGTGTCAGCGATAGGATGGCTGAGTTTGGTTTGTTCACATGCGACAGCACGTGTCAGTGAGGGTGCATTCCCTTGGTTGGGTTTGCGGCGTGCAGGAGCGACCGTGTGAGGGTGCGGTGCGACCACGAGAGCCGTGCGCAAGTGTACCTCCTTCTCATTTTGAAAACTTTAGGCAAGCTTGGCAAAAATGTGTGGCGAAGTTTGGCAATGCAAGGCCTAGACTCAAATAGGATAAGTGCGTACGTACTAAGAGTACTAGTGTTAAAAAAGAAAGGCGGGGTTTTCCTTCGTGGGATTTAATCGATACAAATCCTCGTTTCACGTGTCAATTAATGCATATTTTTTTCTCCAAAGACCAAAGAGCTAACCGTCTCACTCCCCATCGCTTGATTAATGCAGCGCCATGCAAACCAACCTTCTCACTTCCGCATGCATGCAGGGGATATTAATGTCCTTGGTTGCTAACCCCATCAATTTTGCCTCAATTAGTGTTAGTGGCCCTTTCCAAATTGTAATTTTGATATACTGGCCTTGTGTACAAAAAAAATGGAGGTAGTAACTATATTTGACTTCCTTCCCCATTGCGGTGACGTCGACGATATCTTTTTTTGGTGGTTTGGCGAAGTGCGTTCGACGGAGAACACCATTGAGGGAGACCACGGTAAGTCGTTCGCAAGTGCCGCCTGCAAGCCGAGACAACCACCTTATTTGCATCCAGGAAGTCATTTACTAGTACTACTAGGAGTACTAGTGTGGTGAGATGTTTTCTCGTAGAAGACAATGGAGAAGCGGAGTCAGCGAAGAGTGAAATGATGGTTGCTTCGTCCGTGCTTTTGTGATTTGACGCCTCACTGCTTTGTGATTTATGATAGAAGGGACAGGGGAGTAGACTTTGTGCTCTATACTGTACTACATGCGTCCAAGCATGGGAGAAAGAGGAGAGACGTTGCATTTTTCTGTTCCTTCAATCAATCAATCAGGTAGCTTCGGTTCCATCTTTTTCGCTTTGGCAACACCGTCCACAATGGTTCCCATGATGCCAAAAGCTATTTTCACATTTGGCTACACATTGTGGATGCCCTTAACCGTACCACTTGGTTTTGATCCTGTGTGCTATCTATACAAATCTCAATTATATTGATCTAAAAAATTATAGAATCAAGATTAGTAAAAAGGAGGTGATTTTGCCGCGCGGATGGCGGGGGAGATTTCTTATTTGAGCAATGCTACATCCACGTAATGTTTTACGTAAAGTTACAAACTGATGTGATGTGGCAGGGGACACGATGTTTTACCCAGGTTCGGGCCCTCTTGATGGAGGTAAAACCCTACGTCCTGCTTGATTTATTCTTGATGATATGGGTATTACAAGAGTTGATCTACCACGAGATCGGAGAGGCTAAACCATAAAAGCTAGCCTATGGTATGATTGTATGTTGTCCTACGGACTAAAACCCTCCGGTTTATATAGACATCGGAGGGGGCTAGGGTTACACAAGGTTGGTTACAAAGGAGGAGATCTCCATATCCGTACTGCCTAGCTTGCCTTCCACGCCAAGTAGAGTCCCATCCGGACACGAGACGAAGTCTTCAATCTTGTATCTTCATAGTCCAACAGTCCGGCCAAAGGATAGAGTCTGGCTGTTCGGAGACCCCCTAATCCCGGACTCCCTCAGTAGCCCCTGAACCAGGCTTCAATGACGACGATTCCAGCGTGCAGTCTTGTCTTCGACATTGTAAGGCGGGTTCCTCCTCTGGATATACCACAGAAGAGTTCAAATAAAAGGATAGTGTCCGACCCTGCAAAATAAGTTCCACATACCACCATAGAGAGAATAATATTTCCACAAATCTAATCTGCTGACACGTTTAGGCAACATGACATCATGCCATGGCTCGGCGATTATTCAAACTGTTTTTCTTTAACTAGCCCCGCACATAGCGCGAGGCAGTTTCTTGACACGTCTTGTCAAAGCAGAGATCGTGTTCCCCTTATTACGGGATTCTCATCAGTACGGGCGTGGGTAACCCAACCACGCCATCGATTACGGCGCTTGGGGGATAAGCAAGTTTTACCAGGCTAGTGGGAGTGCATAGTTTCGGCCGCCCTTATAAAGGGATAAGGTTTAACCTTTCTCTACCCACGCCTTCTTCCTCCTTTCTCATCGGTTCTTGCGCACTTGAGCTCCAACGCCCAAGTCCACATCCTTCCCCTCAATCTTCTCCAAACATGTCCGGAGCGGGGGGTAAATGGATGGCTTCCTCCATTACGGAGGGGCACATCAAAAAGCTGCGCGGCACCGGATACTTAGCCACGAATATCGCACATCGGCTGCCTACTGCGGGGCAGATCGTTCCTACCCCGGAACCTCATGAGAGGGTAGTTTTCCTCCACCACTTCCTCCGCGGACTGGGGTTTCCCCTTCATCCATTTGTCCATGGTCTCATGTTATACTACGGGCTGGACTTTCATGATCTGGCCCCGAACTTCATCCTCAACAGTTCGGCGTTCATCGTCGTCTGTGAGGCTTTCCTCCGCATCTAGCCTCACTTCGGCCTGTGGCTGAAGACTTTTAATATCAAGCCGAAGGTGGTGGGAGGCCAACAAGCAGAATGCGGTGGAGCCATGGTGGGAAAGATGCCCAATGTTATATGGCTTGAAGGATCCTTCGTGGAGACCGTAAAGGGGTGGCAATCGGTGTGGTTCTACATCACCGAGCCACGGGACACCAACTGGGTGGCGGCCCCCGAGTTTCCATCTGGATTCCCCATGCGGCTCACTTCCTGGAAGGAGAAGGGCCTGTGCTTGGGTTCCTCGGTGGAGCTGGAAAGACTCCAGAAATGTATCCGGAACATGACAAGCAAAAAACTCAAGCTTGTCAACATAGTCCAGGTCATGCTCTTCCACCGGATCCTCCCGTATCAACAACGGCATTTCAACTTATGGGAGTTCGACCCGGCCCAACACCATACTCTGAGCGAGCTCTTAGACACGATGCATAAAGACGTCTATAGGGTGTTGTTTAAGGGCGCCGAGGTCCCTCCCTCTCTCACTGAGGACCACGGGCTAAGCGTGAAGCGCCCTGCAAATCCGGTAAGTTTTGTACATCTGGTAGGATAGTTACTTCCCATTGGTTAACCACGTGCAAGGTCTGAGCTCCAATGCCTTTGACAGGACTGGGTGGAGGCATCGGAGTAGATCAACTGTCCGGCCCCTCTGTCCGAAGGCACTGCGGATGCTCTCCTGACGGAGATGCTGACTCCGGCTCCTTACAAGGTGCTAGAGAAGACCAAGAAGGCCAAGGGAACCCGAAAGAGTTCTCGGCGCCAGGTGATATCGGACTCATCGTCCGATGACTCCTCGGCGCACTCCTCCCACGAAGACGAGGAGGAAGATGAAGACGCTCCCCCTCCAGTCGGGGCAGACAAGAAAAGGAAGGCCGCCCCAACTGGGGAGGCCGAAGGGTCCAAGAAGGGAAGGACTCTCCTTCCGGAGAGTTCCACCACCGCCGCCGGAGGCGAAGATGAGTGGCTGCTCAGGGCCAAGCCCCTGGCGAAGTCGTAAGTATTCGGATACCAGAGTAACTCATAGCATTCCTTTGTCGCAGTGCTTCTCCTAACGCCAAATTTTGATTATGCAGACCGCCCCGAGCCCGTATCGAGGTATCTTCGTCGGACGGCTCCCTGGACTCGTCAGATATGGATAGCGATCCACTTCTGACCGCCACCTCCCCTTGCCCTACGGACAACGCCGAGGTGTTGTCACAAGAGGCACCGGGTCGAGGGGAGACAGTCCCGGAGGTGCCTCAAGGTGACCTTCCGGACTCCGGGAGCAGAGGGAGCAAGGCCTGTCGGTGTCAAAACCGGCGGATCTCAGGTAGGGGGTCCCGAACTGTGCGTCTAGGCCGGATGGTAACAGGAGACAAGGGACACGAAGTTTTACCCAGGTCCGGGCCCTCTCGATGGAGGTAAAACCCTACGTCCTGCTTGATTAATATTGATGATATAGGTAGTAAAAGAGTAGATCTACCACGAGATCGAGGAGGCTAAACCCTAGAAGCTAGCCTATGGTATGATGGTTGATGTGTATGTTGTCCTACGGACTAAAACCCTCCAGTTTATATAGACACCGTAGAGGGTTAGGGTTACATAGAGTCGGTTACAATGGTAGGAGGTCTTCATATCCGTATCGCCATGCTTGCCTTCCACACCAAGGAAAGTCCCTTCCGGACACGGGATGGAGTCTTCAATCTTGTATCTTCATAGTCCAGGAGTCCGGCTGAAGGTATAGTCCGGCCATCCGGACACCCCTAATCCAGGACTCCCTCAATAGCCCCTGAACCAGGCTTCAATGACGACGAGTCCAGCGCGCATATTGTCTTCGGCATTGCAAGTCGGGTTCCTCCTCCAAGTACTTCATAGAAGATTTTGAACACAAAGATAGTGTCCGGCTCTGAAAAATAAGTTTCCACATATTGCTATAGAGAGAATAATATTTACACAAATCCAATCTACTAACGTATTCCGTGGTGCGACATCACACCACGGCCAAGCTTTTATTCGAACCATTTTATTCCTTGGCACGTCTAGTTAAAGCAGAGATCGTGTCCCCTTATTCCGGGATTCTCATCAATACGGGCGTGGGTAACCCAACCGCTTCTAGGACTCCTAGATTATAGGCAAGTCCAAGCGGACACGGAGAGGACGCTTGATATTCACCCTCTTTATAAAGGGGACAAGGCTTTTATTTTTCCCTCCCATGCTCAATCGAATCCTTCCCCTACCTCAAGCTCAAACGCCCGAAGTTCGGGTCAAGTGCTCCGAACCTCTAGTCATGTCCGGATCTAGCCTTCAAGGCCGATGGATGCCTTCCTCCGTCACGGAAGAAGACATCAAGAAGTTGAGGGAGGCCAGATATCTGACCGCCGAGATTTTGCATCGGCTGCCTCCCCGAGGGCAGCCGTGCCCACCCCCGAACCCAACGAGAACGTCGTGTTCATCTCCCACTTCCTCCGAGGCCTAGGCCTTGCCCTGGATCCTTTCGTCAGGGGTTTGATCCGGACTCCTTTCTTCATATCACGACATTTATGATCGTGTGCGAGGCCTTCCTCCGGGTTACCCCTCACTTTGGCTTATGGCTCAAGACCTCTGAAGTGAAGCCGAAGTTGGTCGAGGGGGAGCATGCAGCGTGTGGAGGTGCCTCAATACGCAAGATGACGGGAGCTCCGTGGCCCAAAGGTTCCATCCCAGAGGTGTCTGAATTGTGGCAACAGGAGTGGTTCTACATCACGGCTCCTAGAAGTGCCAAGTGGGCGGCCCCCCTGTTTTCCGCTTGGCCCCCCCACCACAACTGATGTCATGGATTAGCAGAGGTCTGAGCTGGGGGCCAGCCAAGGACGTGCCTATACTGCAAGGCCGCATTCGAGATCTCTTCAATGGAGATTTCAGTTTGGTTGCGGTGATACAGGTTATGCTGGTTCGTCAAGTCCAGCCTTGCAAACGCCGGCCTCTTTGTCTGTGGGAGTTCAATCCCGAGGGACCGCGTGCCATTCAAAATTTTCTCGGCCTGACGCATGAGGAGATGTACAAATCATTCTTCGGACCTCAGACGGAGTGTCCGGAAATTACCGAGGACGTGGGCCTGAGTAGAAATCGCACCGCCGAATAGGTAAGGCATCTTCCAGCCGAACATACTTTCTCTACTTTGTTACGAAATTATCTCTGAGAGTTCGCTTTCTGACCAGGATTGCCTAACAAGGGCGAAGTTGATTCAGTGTTCGGCCCCCCTCCCCGAGGGTTTGGAAAATCCGGTATTGGAAAAGATGCTCCAGACCGCACCTTGCCCGGAGCCCTTGAAGAAGATATTGTGGAGGATAATGCAGGCGGATGCGGGCCCCCAACGCTGCCCATTCTAGCCGAGGGAGCGAGAATTCCATGAGGGAAGGCGACCGGAAGAGGAAAAGGACTGCGCCCGGGGATTCGGAAGCCGAAGCTTCCAAACAGGAGAAGAAGTCTCCCACAGAGGGTCCCACCTTGGGGGGCATTGTTGCCGCACAAAGTCTGCGGGGGGATCAATCCTCCCACGAGTCGTAAGTGACCCGAAATACCTTTGATAGTACAGATATGCCATCTTTTTCTTCTGAGAAGATAACCACCGCATATATTTTTGCAGTTCGGGCCTTAGCCCCTCTCAAATGAGCTCATCTTCGGGGGATCTTCTTCCAGAGATGATGTAGAGCGAAACGCCTCCTCCGGACTCCTCTGCTCCGGAAGTGGGCGATCCTGAAGTGTCGTCGCGGAGGGCCTCCCCGAGTCCGGTGAGGCCAGAAGATAATCCCGTTGACCCCCGAAGCTCCCAATGTCTGGCTCCTGAAGAGAGCAGACAAAAGAGTCCAGCACCGTCTAGTGTGCGATCGGATGTTCTGAGGGAGTTGGTGGGGCGAGCGGCCATCTCAGATGAACACCGTGTGCTGATGAACACGGTGATGGAGAGAATATCGTCCGCCGAAAGCGGATTGCATGAAACTTTTATGAGTCTACTGACAGGCTTTGAGGTACGTAAAAGAATGTTTGATAGTCCTGCACATGCTAGGTGTGCCATGTGTAGATAGTAGCCCCTGAGACTCTGGTTGTCGTCGGAAACGACGACGAACAGCGGATCATATTCCCAGGTAATAACCATACTGCCTCTATGTGCAGGTGATGGAAGCTCCGGTGGCTAGCCGGACTAGCGAGTTTGCCCATTTAGAACGGCAGTTGGATGCGGCAGATGCCGACATCGAGCATGTTAACAAAAGGCTTGACGAGGCACAGGGTAAGTGTCAATATCTGGTAAACACCACATAGGAAGAGCAGCATGATGCCAGTATCTTAAATATGTTGTGACTGCAGATGGAGCTGCCACTGTTGAAGCCTTGCGGGCAGAACTTGCCCGAGCCAAGGAACAAGCGAGGTTAGGTAATGCGGCTGCTGTGAAGGCGGCCGAAGAGTTGCAAGCTGAGAAGGCCGCGCATGGCGAGACCTGAGACAAGATGGCCAAGATGGCTGTGGAATTAAAAGCCGCCACCGACCATTGCCGGGTTCTCGAAAAGGAAAACCAAGCGAAGGCATCGGACCTTGAGAAGGCTGCTGCGATGAAAAAGGATCTCCGCTCTACTATGAGGGCAAAGAAGGAGGAGCTGCGGGAAGCCGGGGATATTGTAGCTGGGAAATCCTTTATGTTGCGGAGGAAATTCGGAGATCCACGGTATGCCCCTCTGGATCGGCTGTGGAGTTCGGAGAATGTGTATATGGATTTGGCGGCGAGCGCTGCCGATGCGGCCAAGTACTTCCAGGGTTAGACAGACCATGGAGTAGACTAGCTGTTTTGGAGACAATTCCGTTCTCCCGAGCGTCCACTTTCATTGACCGACCAATTAGCCGAATGGGCTGAACTTAACAGGTTGTCCAGACTCTCTATGAGGTATGTTGTGGATCAGCTGTGGCCGGGAAGGTCAAAACCGAACAGCTATTTCAGCTTGGTGCAGTAGTTCCTTGACGTGGTGCCGCGCATTAATGCGATGAAGAGGTCGGCGTGCATAGAGGGCGCACGGATGGCCTTTGCCCGTGTTAAGGTATACTGGGCGGAGATGGATGCTACCAATGTTGCAGCGCGGGATTCGGCTATAGGTCAAAAGGCTACTGAGCACTATTTTGAAGAAGTTCTTGAGGGTGCCCGTTTGATAGAGACCCAGTGCTCAAAAAATATTATGTTTGAGTGATATGTAATCTCATTGTAAGCGAAATGCTTTTATGAATTTTTATAAGGCTATTTTTATACTTTTTCCTGAAAGTAATATGATGCCTCCTGGGTGGCCGTTTATGTATACATGTGTATAACCTGAAAGATTGCAGTCGATGGCTTCAGCCCCCATCCATATAATGCGGAGGTGCTCGCAAAAACACGCTTTCACACTTAACCCAACGTCTTGGTCCTATTAAGGAGGTGATAGCGGAGCGAGCGAGGCAACCGGACTATAATGCTTTAGCACTTTCACTTAGCCATAGGAGTTTGACAGTGGGGCTACTAGATAGCCCCTGGTGACTCCGCACTCTCCCGGTTCCGGGGTGCGTACATGCCTGGCCGGAAAACGGCCCTTCGTTAAGGCGGAGCAATTCTAACATTCCCACGGGTCATCGAGTGGTTGACCAGTCTCACGCTATATGATGACAGTCAGTTTTCGGCTTTCTCTACTGAGGTGCTCGTCCGGATGAACCAGGGCACAATCGCAGTAGTTCTCCTGGTGCTACCTTAGCCAGTAAAGTGGAACTTAAGGCACCAAAACACAGGAGCCGGGCAAACCCAACATTTGACCAAAGACAATGATTCGGAGCTGATGCATATAGGGCCAAACTCGCGACGCCGAACACTCCCTAAGGTATTCGGTCTTTGTGGTATAAACCGGGCCTAAATAATGGCCTTTGTAAGAAGCCCCTTGTGTCCAGGTACGTGCATTGTTCTGGCGTGGCCACATGCCAAGACGTCAGCATCCTTCTCAACGGTGGATATGTATCAACAAGAGACAGTAAAAAAGGTTTATGCAGGTTCTTAATCTAAAAAGAATCCTTGGAGCGGGTCCCTGCTGCACGTCTGCGCCTGTGTCTCCATTGTGCCGTATCCTGGACGAGTGTAGCACAATGATCGTCTGTAAAAGAGAGGAAGTTAAGTGAAAAAGTTGTCGTGCAAAAAGATAGTTTTTAAAGAAACCATGTGTAATTCAAGATGATAAGAAATTTCCACTTGTCTGCGCGCGTTTAGCCCCTTGTATTGACAAATAGGGGTGTGACCACTTATTTCCGTATAAATAGCGGCGCCGGACTTGATTAGTTGTATCTGAGGTCTTGACGACCTATTGCATGCTTTCGTTTGTCCGGGCGCCTTTAGTGTGCGGCGGCCGATGCAGCCTCACTCTCTTCGGCGCGCAGAGATCGCTTGATATTTCCGTGCACTGTAATGATGCCACGTGGACCGGGCATCTTGAGTGTGAGGAGGCGTAGTGCGGTATTGCATTAAAGCGAGCGAAAGCTTCGCGTCCGAGCAGTGCTTGATAGCCACTTTGAAACGGAGCGATGTGGAAAGTTAAATTCTCGTGATGGAAGTTATCGGGGGAGCCGAATATAACTTGTAGTAAGAGGGAGCCCGTACAACGAGCCCCTGGGCCTGGCGTTACTCCTTTAAAGGTAGTATTGCTATGGCGAATTTGTGTTGGGTCTAACCCCATCCTGCGGATTGTATCCTGATATATTAGGTTTAGGCTACTGCCGCCGTCCATCAAGACCCTTGTGAAGTGATATCCGCCAATTACTGGGTCTAATACCAGGGCAGCCCATCCTGCGTGTTGGATACTTGCTGAGTAATCGCGATGGTTGAAAGTGATCGGTTGAGATGACCAGTGGTAGGACTTCGTAGTGATAGGCACTTGGGTATACATTCCTAGGAGTACCGTATTGTTTTTTCTCTTGATTATGTGTAACACGTTTACTGTTTTGACTTCTGGTGGAAATTTCTTTTGTTCCGCCGTGTCTTGCTTTGGAGGCTCGTCCTCGTCTTCACTTGGTGTATCCTCCCCCTTATGTACGGCGTTGAGCTTGCCGGACTGCTTGAAGACCCAACATTCTCTATGGGTATGATTTGCAGGTTTACCACGGGTACTATGGATCTGACATACTTGGTCCAGAATTTTGTTGAGGCTGGACAGTTCATCCCTGGTGCCTTTAGGCGGCTTTTGACCTGGCCGAGAGCTTTTGAATCCAGCATTTATTGTCGTGCCCTTCATGATGTCTTCTTTATTCTGGCATTTGTTATTGCTGTTGCGCCGTGATTTCCCGTTTCCATCTCTAACTTCAGATGTACTGGGGTCGCTGGTGCTGCATCTGGCTAGCCAGCTGTCCTCCCCTGCGCAAAAGCGGGTCATGAGGTTTGTTAATGCGGCCATCGTTCTCGGCTTATTTTGACCGAGGTGTCTGGCGAGCCATTCGTCACGGGCGCTATGCTTGAAAGCTGCTAAGGCTTCGGCGTCCGGACAGTCGACAATCTGGTTCTTTTTAGTAAGAAATCTGTTCCAAAGCTTTCGGGCTGACTCTCCGGGCTGTTGAGTTATATTACTCAAATCATCCGCATCCCAACTTCTGATGGAGCTTTCGGGGAGTCCTTTGAGCTAGTGACGAGCTAGCCCTTTGATCTTAAGGGGTAGGTACTTGATGGCGTGCAGATCATCTCCTCGAGCCATATGGATATGAAGGATGTAGTCCTCAATCCAGACCCCAGGGTCTGTTGTTTCGTCGTATGCCTCTATGTTTACGGGCTTGAATCCTTCTGGAAATTCATGGTCTAGCACCTCATCAGTGAAACATAGGGGGTGTGCGGCACCCCTATAGCTGGGTGTACTGGATGTTTCTTGTATTGCATTGTATGCTGGGGCGCGCTTGCGCGGTCCATAGATGGATCTTGTTATACCGTCCTTTGGGTGCGAGCCCTCTAATTGGTTGCGTGTTGTATGGTGAGAGGCGTTGTATGTCGTTCTGTATTGGTAGAGGGGTCATCTATCCGACCAGGCGGGTGCTTTGATATTTGGTTGTGGGGGTTCTGAGGCCTCCTCATCGAATTCGGGTAGCAGCTTCTGCTTCGGGTAGCTCTTGAAGGGGCGATTGTCGCCGTACCTTGCTGCAGTGCTGAGTATTTTACTCCATCTGAATTGGAGTGTGTCTTGCGCGGCCCTGAGCCTTTGCTTCTGCTTTTTCAGGCTCCTCGCGGTGGCAACAAGCCTTTTACAGGTAGTCTGTTGCTCCGGGTGTCTGTCCGGCGTTATGTCGTCCGGACCATTACCCTTGATAGGATTTGTTTGTTCGGTTTGATTATCCGGATTGCCGTTGTCCGGCAGCGGTTCGCCCTGCTCCAGCGTTGGGTCTGTGTGATTGCTATTTCTGTCGAGGCGGGATTTGGGGCGGTGCTTGCGTCGCCGCTTTGACTGCTTTTCGAGGGAACAAGCCTTCGGTGCGTCCTTCCGCTCCTCGTTGTCATATTTTGGTGCGTCCACCATGTATACGTCATATGACGAGGTGGCGCTCCAAGGCCCAATAGGCGCTGGTTCTTCATCGTCTCCTTCATCGGCATCCATACCGCCGATGTCTCTGGAGTCGACGTCGAGCATGTCGGTTAAATCCTCGACAGTGGCTACAAAGTGGGTGGTGGGTGGGCTTTGAATTTCTTCATCGTCCGCATCCCAATCTCGCTGACCATAGTCCAGCCAGGGCTCTCCTGATAAAGAGCGAGACTTCAATGACTTCAGGATATCGCCCAAAGGCGATTGCTGAAAGATGTCCGCGGCAGTGAACTCCATAATCGGCGCCCAATCGGATTCGATTGGCAGGGGCGTGGAGGGGTCGGAGTCCGGAGAGGAGTCTGGCTCCTTGGAGTCACGAGTCTCGCAGAGTACGGGGCTGGTGTTCGCCTCAATCGCCGTTGGGGTCGCAGCCCCCAGGATGGCGTCCAACCGCCCATCCTTGATCGGCGCAGTTGGCTCCGAATTAAGGGTCGGAGCCGATGCGGTTGCAGCCTCCAGGGCACCGTTCGGCGGCAGAGATAGATCATGCCCGTCGTGACAGTTCGGCGCGCTCGGCAGTGGCTCGAATCCGTCGAAGATCAAGTCCCGGCGGATGTCAACCGTGTAGTTTAAACTTCCAAATCTGACCTGACGGCCAGGGGCGTAGCTTTCGATCTGCTCCAGATGGCCAAGCGAATTGGCCCGCAGTGCGAGGCCGCCGAAGCCGAAGATCTGTCCGAGGAGGAAGGTCTCACCCTGGACTGCATCGCTATTGATGATCGTAGGAGCCATCGAGCCTGACGGCGACGACACAAAGGAACTCTCAATGAAAGCACCAATGTTGGTGTCAAAACCGGCGGATCTCGGGTAGGGGGTCCCGAACTGTGCGTCTAGGCCGGATGGTAACAGGATACAAGGGACACGAAGTTTTACCCAGGTTCGGGCCCTCTCAATGGAGGTAAAACCCTACGTCCTGCTTGATTAATATTGATGATATGGGTAGTACAAGAGTAGATCTACCACGAGATCGAGGAGGCTAAATCCTAGAAGCTAGCCTATGGTATGATTGTTGATGTGTATGTTGTCCTACGGACTAAAACCCTCCGGTTTATATAGACACCAGAGAGGGTTAGGGTTACATAGAGTCGTTTACAATGGTAGGAGATCTTCATATCCGTATCGCCAAGCTTGCCTTCCACGCCAAGGAAAGTCCCTTCCGGACACGGGACGGAGTCTTCAATCTTGTATCTTCATAGTCCAGGAGTCCGGCTGAAGGTATAGTCCGGCCATCCGGACACCCCCTAATCCAGGACTCCCTCAAGGCCCCCGAGGGCTCCGAGTTCGGCCCTCAGCCGAACACCGCGCCGGAACCTCCAGTGGTTCTGGACTCGGGCAGGCGGCCTCCTTCCAAGATGGGCAAGACGCTTGTGCCGGTGACCTCTGTCCATCCAGAGGCACTGGACAATCTGCTGGGAGCGCTTCACAATGCTTCCATCGACGAGGAGCACCGCACTATTATGAGTGCGGTGGTCAAGAAGGTTCAGTCCGCTAAGAGCAGACTGACTGAAGCCTGTGCCAGCCTTCTAACAGGCTTTCAGGTAAGTGTTTAAGATGTAGGAAAAATATTACCACATAGACAGTAGCCCCTGATGCTCTGTTCGGTGTTCACAAAGAAAAGACGAACAAAGGATCAAACAATATCGCAGGAGTCTAATATAAGTGTGTCTATATGCGTATGCAGGCTTCGCTGCTGGCCTCTGCCGCACTGACTGCGGAGGTCGCCGTACTGAAGCAGGACCTCCAAGGGTCCCAGAAAGAGCTCGGCTTTGCTAAGAGGCATCTCGAGGAGAACAAAGGTAAATATTACCTAGTCTATGGATATATAAAAAGAATGCAATGGCAAAATGACAGGATCACCGTAAATTTGCCAGGGGCCACGACTGAGGTGGCGACCCTGAAGCAAGCACTATTCGAGGCCGAAAGCAAAGCGGCCAAGGAGCGCACCGAGCGGGACAGGCAGTAGGCTCGCGTGGGCGAGGTGCAGCAAGAGCTCCACGCTCTCGTGACGAAGCACGAGGCGTTGGAGCTTGACTTGAAGACGTGAGAGTCCGAGCTTGCTGCGGCCCTTGAGAGCGCAAACAATGCCAAGGCCGAAGCCCAAAAGGCCCTCCAGGAGATTGATGCGATGAAGAAGATAGCGGCGGGTAAGGCATTCTATATGCAAAGCAAGCATGTGAAAGTAAATTACTTGTTACTTACCCGAATCCGGAGCTCTCCAGGAGCATTCGCAGATTTCCGCCGTAGCGTGTCGGATGCCGCACAGTTTTACCAGGCCGAGGAGGGAAGCTCAACGGAGAAGCTGTTCTGGTCTCAATATACTGAGATCGAACACCCGGTGCCACTGAGCGACCAGCTGAAGCAACTGGTCGAGCTGCACAAGGCGGCCGAACAGGCCATGAAGGGCTTTATAGTCCAGATGTGGCCTGGTGACGCCCTCCCCAACAGCTACTTCGGCCTGGTGAGGTGGCCCGTGGATGCCTGCCCCTGGCTGGAAGTCATCAAGCGGCCCATCTGCATCGAAGGTGCACCCCGGGCTTTCTCCCGTGCAAAGGTGCACTGGGACAAGATGGACGCTGTGAAGCTGGTAAACGAGGGGCCGCCACAGGGCAAGGAGCATCGCCACCCCGAGATGTACTATGAGGGTGTCCTGAAGGGTGCTCGTCCCGTAGAGGACGAGTGTACGAAAGATATAATATTTGAGTGAACTCACTCGTGTAATCATGTCATGAAAACTTGTTCATATGCGCTATGCAACGCTTGTCTGAATTTAAAATATTACCTTCTGTTTGGTTGTTTATCAAATCTGAGAGATGGCTAGTCGTCGGCTTCTGCCCCCATGCCACGAGTGCTGGGGTGTTCGGGATAAACCTGAGCACTCTTGTTCCCATTTTTGGGTCCTTCGAGGGAGGTGCTCAGCACAACGAACAAGGAAATCGGACTATAATGCATTATCACTCTCACTTAGCCGTAGAATTCTATAATTTTAAATTTTGGCGAAGCCCCTAGTGTTCGGAAGGCCGAATTTGGGGCGCGATACACGCCTTAAGCCGGACAGAGCCGACTCCTCGCTCTAAGCGGCATAAGTCTTTAAGGACTCGAAAGCCTCTCGAACAGCGACCAGTCTCTCGCCTTATCATGACAGTCAGTTTTAGCTTTCTCTATTGAGGTGGTTAGCCCAGCAGAACCGGGGCACAATCGCAGTAGTTCTCCCAGTGCTACCTTAGCCGATATAGCGGAACGTAAGGTACCAAAACATGGGAGCCGGGCAAACCCAACTATTGACCCAAGACATGATTCGGAGATGATGCATATAATGCTATAAGTTCGGGGTGCCCCATTGTCGAAAGTGTTTGGACTTCTCACGCCATATTATGGGGTATGATTAAGCCCCTAGCGTATTGTCCGTACCAGAGTGTACGGGTGCAGGATGTCATGAATGAACATATATATATATATATATATATATATATATATATATATATATATATATATATATATATAAGAAGAATGCAATAATAGGCTTAATGATATGCATTGTTTATTCAAAAAGGTGCGTTAAAGCGGAATGATATAGATAGTGCGATAAGCAAAGAGTAGGACGATTTGACATGTCCCTTCCAAGGGCAAGCTGAGGAATGACATTAAAGCAAGTATTCGTTATCGTAATCCACCTGGAAATTCCATGGTGCGACGTAGCTTTCTACCTCCTTGGTTGCTGCATCATGTGTTCGGCAATCATACTGCTGGACAAGGTTTCCAGAGATTAAAGTCCTGAAAGAGAGAAAAATAATAAAGCGTGAAGCCCCTGGTGCGGTTAAGCCGCATCTTGGGGCATGCCATAGTCGTGCCCCCCCTCCCCACCTACGCCCATGGTATTTTCAGTGCGTAATTATGTACGCACAGCACCGATTTTGCCATTTTTCCTGGGCTGGGGTGGGGGCCACATTGTTATGCAGTCTTGGTGCCAGGCGCTCTTGTTGCTGATTACTCCGGGCGCGCTTGAAGTTGTCCGAGTCCTTAATCACTGAACTAGTGGTTTGCCTTAAAAGGCTGCTTTGCGCTTCTGCTGCGAGGGCCGCAGTGTGCTCCTCCGTTCGGAGAGAGCGCCCTGTGTTTCCATTAACTGTAATGACCCCCTGAGGTCCTAGTATCTTGAGCTTGAGGTATGCATAATGCGGTACCGCATTGAATCTCACAAATGTGGTTCGCCCGAGTAGTGCATGATAACCACTGCGGAACGGGACTATGTCGAAGATTAACTCTTCGCTTCGGAAGTTATCCGGGGATCCGAAGACCACTTCCAGTGTGACTGAGCCTATGCAATGGGCCTCTACACCTGGTATGACGCCTTTAAAGGTCGTTTTTGTGGGTTTGATCATTGAGGGGTCTATACCCATTTTGTGCACTATGTCCTGGTAAAGCAGGTTCAGGCTGCTACCGCCATCCATAAGGACTCGAGTGAGGTGAAATCCATCAATGATTGGGTCTAAGACCAGTGCGGCAAATCTGCCATGACGGATACTAGTGGGGTGGTCCCTGCGATCGAAGGTGGTCGGACAAGAGGGCCATGGGTTGAACTTTGGGGCGACTGGCTCCAACGCATATACGTCCCTGAGCACACGCTTCCGCTCCCTCTTGGGGATGTGGGTTGCATATATCATGTTCACTGTCCGCACTTATGGGGGGAACCTCTTCTGTCCTCCGGTGTTCGGCTGCCGGGGCTCTTCCTCGTCATCGCTATGTGGCCCCTTGTCTTTGTTTTCGGCATTTAACTTGCCGGCCTGCTTGAACACCCAACAATCCCTGTTGGTGTAGTTGGCTGGCTTGTCGGGGGTACCGTGTATTTGACACGAGCGATTGAGTATACGGTCCAAACTGGACGGGCCTGGAGTGCTTCTTTTGAATGGCTTTTTCCGCTAACTGGGTTTAGAGCCTTTGAATCTGGCATTGACTGCCGTATCCTCGGTATTGTCGCTGTTAATGCGGCGCTTATGTTTGTTGTGACGTGACCTGCTATTGCTGTCCTTGGTATCTGAAGTACCATGGTTCTTTACTATGTTATTACTGCGAGCCATCCAGTTGTCTTCTCGCGCACAAAAGCGGATCATGAGTGTCGTGAGGGCTGCCATAGATTTCGGCTTTTCCTGACCAAGGTGCCGGGCTAGCCACTCGTTGCGGATGTTGTGCTTGAAAGCTGCTAGGGCCTTCGCATCCGAAGAATCAACGATTTGATTTTTCTTTGTTAGGAACCGTGTCCAGAATTGCCTCGCCGATTCCTCTGGCTGCTGGATTATGTGGCTCAAGTCATCGGCATCTGGTGGTCGCACGTAAGTGCCCTGAAAGTTGTCGAGGAGTGCGGCTTCCAGATCTTCCCAACAGCCAATGGACTCTGCTGGCAAGCTATTGAGCCAATGCCGAGCTGGTCCTTTGAGTTTGAGTGGGAGGTATTTAATGGCGTGTACATCGTCACCGCGTGCCATGTGGATATGGAGGAGGAAATCCTCGATCCATACCGCAAGATCTGTTGTGCCGTCGTATGATTCTATATTTACGGGTTTGAAACCCTCTGGGATTTGATGATCCATTACTTCATCTGTGAAGCATAAGGGGTGTGTGGCGCCTCTCTACTGGGCAATATCGCGATGCAACTCCAATGAGTCTTGCCCGCTGTGCTCGGCCCGGCCGGATTTACTTTTACTGTATCCGGCGTGACGATTATTGTCTCGCATAGTGGCGCGCCCTCGTGATCCGTAGATCGATCTTGCATGTTTTGCTTTTTCCTCCAATACGTCTCGCAGGTCTGGCACTTTTCCCCATCCCTTTTTCTTTGAATGGCGTCGGGGTGCAGGCTGAGCTTTTGGCTGGAATGCCTCTCTGTCACGGCCACGAGGTGGCCGATCAGCCGCGTCATATGCTTCTTCCTCCAATCAGGGTAGCAACCTGCATTTTGGGTAACTCTTGGAGGGGTGTTCGAGTTTATATTCCTCGACCGCAAGGACTTCAGTCCATATGTGAGCTAGCAGATCTTGATCAGCTTGAAGCTGCTGCTGCTCTTTCCTAAGGCTATTTGTCGTGGCTATAAGCCGGCGCTTGAAGCGCTCTTGTTCGACGGGATCCTCTGGAATGACGAATTCGTCATCGTTGAGGCTTGCCTCGTCTTCGGAGGGAGGCATGTAATTATCATCCTCCTCCTCTTCATCTGCCGCTCTCTCAGGAGGGCTGGCTTCTTCCTCCTCCTGCCCTAAATCGTGTTGGGGGGGATTGTTGCCATCTTCGGAACTATCCAGAGTGCTATTATCTCCTGTGACGGTATCACCACTTTTTCTTTGGCGGGACTTAGAGCGGCGCCGCTGATGTCGGCGCTGGGGTTGCTTCTTGGAGGGGTCATCCTCCGCTGTCTCGTCGCCATTGCCTTCTTTGGGTGTGTCCACCATGTATATATCGTATGATCAGGCGGCTGTCCACTGCCCTGTGGGTAGTGGTTCCTCTTCGTCCCCCGCATCGTCGTCCATACCGACGATGTCTTCGGAGTCGAAGACGAGCATGTCTGTTAAGTCGTTGACAGTGGCTACTAAGTGGGTGGTGGGTGGGCAGCGAATTTCTTGGTCATACGCACCCCAATCCTACCGGACATAGTTCGGCCAGGATCCTTCTGACAAGGAGAGAGACCTTAAGGAGTTCAGTATGTCGCCAAAGGGCGAGTGCTGAAAAATATCCGCGGAGGTAAACTCCATGATCGGCACCCAATCGGATTCGCTAGGAACGGGCGTAGGCGGTTCAGAGTCCGTGGCCGGAGAAGGGTCCGGCAGTTTGAAAACATGGCTCTCGTGCAGGGTAAGGTTGATGTTCGGCTCGATCGCCGCTAAGGATAAGGCCTCTGTGGCGGGGTCCATCCACCCGTCCATGGACGGCACAACTGGCTCCGAATTGAGGGTCGGAGCGGCTGTCGGTGCGATCTCCTGAACACTGTCCGATGGTAGAGCTAAATCGTACTCATCGTGACCGTTTGATTCACAAGGCAGAGGCTCGAATCCGTCGAAGATCAAGTCTCCGCGGATATCGGCCGTGTAGTTTAAGCTTCCAAACCTGACCTGGTGGCCAGGGGCATAACTTTTGATCTGCCCCAGATGGCCAAGCGAGTTGGCCCATAGTGCGAAGCCGCCGAACACAAAGATCTGTCCGGGGAGAAAAGTCTCACCCTTGACTGCATCGCTATCGATGATCGTAGGAGCCATCAAGCCTAACGGCGACGACACAGAGGAACTCTCAATGAAAGCACCAATGTCCGTGTCAAAACCAGCGGATCTCGGGTAGGGGGTCCCGAACTATGCGTCTAAGGCGGATGGTAACAGGAGGCAGGGGACACGATGTTTTACCCAGGTTCGGGCCCTCTTGATGGAGGTAAAACCCTACGTCCTGCTTGATTTATGCTTGATGATATGGGTATTACAAGAGTTGATCTACCACGAGATCGGAGAGGCTAAACCCTAAAAGCTAGCCTATGGTATGATTGTATGTTGTCCTACGGACTAGAACCCTCCGGTTTATATAGACACTGGAGGGGCTAGGGTTACACAAGGTCGGTTACAAAGGAGGAGATATCCATATCCGTACTGCCTAGCTTGCCTTCCATGCCAAGTAGAGTCCCATCCGGACACGAGACGAAGTCTTCAATCTTGTATCTTCATAGTCCAACAGTCCGGCCAAAGGATAGAGTCCGTCTGTCCGAAGACCCCCTAATCCCGGACTCCCTCAGTCCCTCCAACTTAACTGCAGGAAAAGTGCAGCTTTGTGGTTTGACGCCTCATTGCTCATTACTATGCCAGCGCCATGACTGGGGTGCTTCACCCCGGCTGCTCTGCATTGTATTCCGGTATGGCAGGTGGACCCAATAGCTTGATGTCCCACATGTCAGCAAAAGGGACTAGAAGATTTATGAAAGCGAGCGCTCCACTCTTACGACGGAGGAGTAGACGACATGACGGCCCAGTGAACTGTCACTTGTACTGTATAGTACTATTGTTTTGCTGATTCGCACGATCCATCGATACAAACCCGATTAAACAGGAAAGGGCGGGATTTTTCCCGCGCGGTAGATGATACTGGACATACATTTCAAAGGCAGTTTTAATGTATGCAAACTGAATAATTATAAGTAACAATATGATATCTAGTAAAAATAAAAACATATATGATTTATTGTGTTAGAGTGTAGTAGTAGTGTTGTATTGCATAGTTGTTAGATGTAACATGCGAGAACGTGTAGAGATATAGTTTTGGAGGGCCTACAGAGATAAAAGCGTAATACGGGCACCAAACTTCAGAATTAGATGATTACGGTCACTATATACGTTTTGCGGTGATTATACGGTCACTTGCTCACAGGTCAACATCGGATTGCACTCTGTTGACCGGCCAAATAGTCTACGTGGCGCCATGTTGACTAGTTAAATTGACCATGTTCCTTGTGGGTCCCACCTGTCAGTTCGCATAGGCAAAAGGTCAGATAAACACAAATTTACGCAGGCGCGACAAGGCTCCAACCCATGCGCGGGAATCACCTGGTTGTGTATGTGTCAGTCAGGGCCTGATGTGTGCGCATGCATGTGTAGGTTGAGCACTTGAGCGTGAGAGTGTGTGTTGGTCGTGTGGTGTACTGGTGTGTGCATGCATGCGTGCGTGTGTGCGTGTGAGTGTTGCGTGCGTGTGTGTGAGTGTTGCGTGCGTGCGTGGCTGCGTGTGTACGTGTGAGTATTGCATGCGTGCGTGGGTGCATGTGTTTGTCTGAGTGTTGCGTGGATGCAGTTCATGTGCATGCGTGCATGTGTCTATAATCACCACACCAGCTCCTGTGTGTTAAAATAGACGGCTCAGCATACCAATACAAGGCCACCTTGTCCGCTGTGCCCGCGGTCATGACTTCGAACCACCGTCCAAATATCTTTTTGTCGTTTGTTTTCATTCTTACTAGCAAGATGCCCGTGTGTTGCACGTAACATCAAGATGCATTTGTATGACTTGTTTATCTTGTGAGAGAAAAGGATGAACGAGGGAAGGCCTTATTTGCAAATGTGGGGAGGTGTGTGGGTACCTTTTTGCAAAATTGCCATAGTTTCTTTCCTATCCATCAGACGGCCTTTATTGCAGGATGGCGGGCACACCATCATCACCAACTCTGTTTTTTAATAAGAGTGTAATTTATGTATTTTATAAGAGTGTAGATGTAGAGTAGATACAAGTCGACGGGTGGGCACGATGGTAGTGAGATAATGTGATGCAACACTAGAGGTGCCACGTGGAGCGTTTAACTGATCTACTAGTCATGTCATGAGCAAATACAGAGTTGTATGGTGAGCCCGTGACTGTATAATAACCACTAAACATAAATGGTGACCGTAATGAGTGGATTATGAAGTCCAATGTACGTATCGTGCTTTCGCTTCAAATACAATTATCGTCATTGCATGTATCACGAGAGAAAGATGAAACAAGCGTGAATTTTCTAGGGTCTTACTTTTAGAGGACCTGGAGATAGTTTTGTGTGCATACGTGAAAGGGGCGTACAGGGGGGGTATGCGATGGAGAGAGAGATGCCCTTCGTTTCTCTTTATTATGACAAACTTTGTATATAGTATATAAATATACAAATTCACAGTGCGGAATAAATATCATTGTGGGCACCATGCAATGCAAATTAGCGTTCGTACTCCTCCATGTAACTTTGTAATGTTGTATATATGTAGAAACTCTAAAATAATTTTTTGGCCACACTTTATTCAAAAGGAATGTTGTATGCGAAATAAACATGAAGAGAGGGTTTTTTTAGATCAATGGGGTATGTGATGTAACATGTGTGAATGTGTAGTTGATGCAATTGGCGGGGCCTAGAGAGGTATGTGTGTGTATTACGTATTCGAGAGAGGCATGGATAGAGGGGCCGACTGGGGGCGTGGGAGAGATTGCACGAGAAATGAGAGTGGTCAAGAGAGAGAGAGAGACGAATATGACGTCACGACAAGAGATTCCATTCCCTGGAGTGTGTATATGGAAGGGGGAGGGAATAGAGGCACCAGGAGAAATTTTCTGTGTGTGTGGTGTTTGTGTTGGTATGTGTGGGCGTGAGAAGATAATGAGATGTGGGGGCAGAAGTTGTGTCACCGCATGAGGTCCGGTGGGTCGAGGTGAGGCCCTTCATTCGGTTCCGTCCTGCGCCACATTGGTCAGCCTGTGACGCATTTAGGAAGACCCATGGATGACCAGTCGTACAAGACAAAGATAGCAGAATTGTGAAGGACTCTGTGTCCACTGACAAAGCTGGCTAGGATTTGTAACCCAAGGTTCTCGGACTAAGGTAACCCCTTTATCTCTGATATTACTATTCATCCAACCTAACTTTAAGGGGCATTGAGGGAGTCCTGGATTAGGGGGTATCCGGACAGCCGGACTATATCTTTTGGCCGGACTGTTGGACTATGAACATACAAGATTGAAGACTTCGTCCCGTGTCCGGATGGGACTCTCCTTGGCGTGGAAGGCAAGCTTGGCAATACGGATATGTAGAGCTCCTTCCTTGTAACCGACTCTGTGTAACCCTAGCCCCCTCCGGTGTCTATATAAACCGGAGGGTTTTAGTCCGTAGGACAACAGACAATAATACCATAGGCTAGCTTCTAGGGTTTAGCCTCTCTGATCTCGTGGTAGATCTACTCTTGTACTACTCATATTATCAAGAATAATCAAGCAGGACGTAGGGTTTTACCTCCATCAAGAAGGCCCGAACCTGGGTAAAACATCGTGTCCCCTGCCTCCTGTTACCATCCGCCTTAGACGCACAGTTCGGGACCCCTACCCAGATCCGCCGGTTTTGATACCGATATTGGTGCTTTCATTGAGAGTTCCACTGTGCCGTCACCGTAAGGAAAGATGTCTCGTCTTGTCATCAAAAACAACATTACCGCCGGGGGAGCCCTAGTTGTCCGCCAAACTCTCCGGCTAGGCAGTTTCATCATGACCACCCGTTCGGCTGCTGCACCAACGATGACTTCTCTGGTCATCGAAAACAGCCTCCACATCGGCTCGAAATTCGCCGAGCAGATGGATCTAATGGAGCTCTCTTCCTTAAACGAACTCTTGGATCGCATCGCTGCCTTGGGGGGTCACTACGGACTATGATCGGATTGGGCTTAAACCCGATCTAAGGGAGATGAACTCTCCAACGGTCACCCATCATAATGCGGCGGTGGAGGAACAATGCGGCGATTCTTCCTCTATCTTGAGGACTAACTATGTCCGGATTCCAGAGATCTCCAAGCCGGATACCCATTTACGGGAGGACTTCACCCAAGCTCTGAACCTAGAGTCAGGCAGCGGGCCAGACTTATCGGGCAACATCCCGGAACCCAAACTTCCAAGATTGGAAACTCCTCGGCCCCTGGGTCTCAAATCGGGTAAGGGTTCGGACTCAAATCCACCCACCCACCCAAGCATAGACGATTTCTCCCACATCAGGCAAGAGCCCCAGTAGGCAGTACATCATTATTGGGTCAGATTCCTCCTTGTGATGAACAAGTTTAAGGACTGTCGCGAGGAAGATGCAGTCTCATTTTTCTGCAATAATTGCGCGGACAAGGGAATCCTTAACGCCATAAGTCGCCGTGACATATCACGCTTTGCTGACTTGGTGTCCATTGTATGAAAGTACTGTGCGATGGAAAGTGCCTGGAAACCGGAACGAAATTTTGGGATAATCCGGCTCCGAATACACACCCAGTCCGAAGAAAAAGGGTGCACTATCATAAGACACCCACGTTAATGACAAAGAAGCAAAAACCCTCTACAGGGCGTGGAACCGTATTGGAGGGATGGCTCAACGGACCCTGCAAAATTCATAGTACAACGGATACCATACCAACACACAGCCTTAGAGCATGTTGGGTACTCCGGCAGGTGGCCAAAAATGGTGAGGATCTTCTCATCCCAGATACCACAGAGCACCATCCCAGGGATAACAATATGGTATTAACAGTCTTCGAGACCTTCGCATCAAATAATAGGCGCAAGAGAACACTCTGTAGCCTTGCCGAAATCTGCCATGTGGCAGTAGTAAATCCATGGAGTGACACGGCTATTACCTTCAATGCCAGTGACGAACCCAAAATCCGAACAGCCCGAGCGCCAGCCGCACTGGTCCTCAGTCCAATTGTGGACGGCTTTCGACTCACCAAAGTAATCATGGACGGCGGCAGTGGATTAAACCTCATCTATGAGTAAACTCTTCAAAAAAGGGAAATAGACTAGAACCGCATTGAGCGAAGCAGCACAACCTTCAGAGGAATCATCCCCAGTCGGGAAGCACGCTGTGCTGGGAAAATCACACTAGATGTGGTATTCGGCACGCTGGAGAACTACAGGTCCGAAGAAATTACATTCCAAGTGGCCCCGTTCAGTAGCGGATACCACGCCCTTTTAGGGCGGGAGGCGTTCACGATCTTCCAAGCTATACCCCATTACGGGTACATGAAGCTCAAAATGCCCGGTCCCAATGGAATCATCACTCTCGCTAGTGATCCGGACATAGCACGCCGCGCCGAAAACAAAACAGCCGCATTGGCCCTCGAGGCATTATCCGAATCCTTCGCATGGCCGAGGAATTAACTGCGTTGCGCTCCACAGTGGATAGGGACGACGTGATACTTGACAAGAGATCCAAGTCCACCTCTTTTAAACCAGCGGATGAAATAGTCAAATTCCAAGTCCACCCAACGGACTCTACAAGAACATCCTCCATCGGGGCACAGTTAAACCCCGCCGTGGACGCCGCACTACGAGAGTTCCTGCGCGAGAATTGGGACATATTCGCCTGGCATCCCTCAGATATGCCGGGAATCCCACGCAGGCTGGCCGATCACAGTCTTAATATTCTAAATGGATTCAAGCAGACTCTTCGGCGTTTCTCTGAACCTAAGAGACAAGCTATGTGAGAGGAACTAGCCAATTTATTGGAGGCCGGATTCATTAGAGAAATAAAACACCTGGACTGGCTAGCAAACCTGGTGATGGTACCAAAGAAGGACAAATCCTAGCGCCTATTATTCGATTTCAAGGACCTCAACAAGGCTTGCCCAAAGGAACCCTCCCCCCTCCCCCGCATCGATCAAATTATCGACGCTACCGCAGGACACGATTCATTATGTTTCCTCGACGCATACTCCGGCTACCACCAAATCAAGATGGCGGAGTCCGACCAAGCCACAATGACATTTATCACACCATACGGACCCTTCTGTTTCAACACAATGCCTTTTGGGCTCAAAAACGCCGGCGCAACATATAAGCGCATGATTCAGACATGTCTGGAGAAACAGATCCGCAAAACAGTAGAGGCATACGTAGATGATGTGGTCGTCAAAACCAAACACGTCGACTCCCTAATAGACGACTTGAGGCTCACGTTCGACAACCTCCGAACATACGACATCAAGCTCAATCCGGAAAAATGCGTCTTCGATGTACCAGCCGGAAAGCTCCTGGGCTTCATTATCTCCAGTAGAGGAATTGAAACAAATCTGGCCAAAATCCAATCTCTGCCACAGTTGGCTATCCCAACGGACCTCAAACAAATCCACAAATTAACCGGATGTGTGGCGGCTCTAAGCCGCATTATCTCCCGCTTAGGAGAAAAGGCATTACCCCTTTATCGCCTCCTTCGGCGTACCGAACACTTCGATTACACTAGGATTGGAAGAAATGCCTTTTCTCCAGACATGTTCGCTGCCACAGCAGGATTGGAAGAAATAAAAGCCATACTGGCAACCAACCCAAACTTGGCCACGCCAAACATCGGTGAACCAATGCTGTTGTACATTGCAGCAACTCATCAGGTGGTAAGCGTAGTGCTCGTCGTCGATCAAGAAACGGGCAGACAAAAATTCCCCCTTCAAAGGCCGGTATATTATGTATCCATTGTCCTCACTCCATGGAAATCACGGTACCCACATTATCAAAAGATAGCCTATGCGGTATTCATGGCATCCCGGAAGCTGGGACACTACTTTCAAGAGTGTTCAATTACAGTAGCCTCGGAGGTGCCATTCAATGACATTATAAACAACCGCGACGCCACGGGCCAGATTGCCAAATGGGCCATTGAGCTCCTCCAGTTCGACATAACATACACACCCCGGCGAGCCATTAAATCGAAAGTATTGGCCGACTTTGTCGCCGAATGGACGGAAGCCGAACTCCCTAAAGAGTACGGCACATACTCTAATTGGAGCATGCACTTTGACGGCTCCAAAATGCTAGCTGGTCTGGGGGCTGGCATCGTCCTGACGTCCCCTACCGGAGATACAGTTCAATATGTACTTCAGATATTGTATACAGACTCCAACAACGCAGCCGAATACAAAGCCCTGTTACATGGTCTTCGGATGGCAGTTTCCATGGGCATTCAATGCCTGGAGGTGCGTGGGGATTCGAACCTCGCAATATCCCAAATAAATGGAGACTTCGATGCCAAGGATCCGAAAATGGCGGCCTATCGCAACACCGTCCAAAAGATGTCAGCTCGGTTCGAGGGGCTCGAATTTCACCATGTGGCTCGGGAAAACAATCAGGCGGCGGATATCCTCGCTCGCATCGGCGCAAAACGCGATGCGGTCCCCCCAACATCTTTTTGGAGAGGTTGTTTAAGCCATCCGTGGTATGGGAAGGGGACACCGGTAACAATAGTCCGGACCCGGCCAAAATGCCCGATACCGCACACTCTGACATAATCGGAGGCTCTGCGACCGAAATAACACCTTCAGCCCACGTAATAATGGCCATCATCGCCCCATGGATAGAACCATTCCTGGCCTACCTAACTAGGCAGGAACTCCCCAAGGACCAAAATGAGGCACGCTGCATAGTGCGGCGATCTAAAGCCTACAGGGTCCATGAGGGAGATCTTTATAAGAAAACCACTACCGGAGTCCTTCAAAGGTGCATCTCCGAAGAGGAGGGGTGGAAGCTTTTGGCAGAAATTCACGCCGGACTCGGCGGCCACCACGCTGCAGCCTGGGCCCTTATAAGCAAGGCCTTTCATACATGTTTTTATTTGCCGGCGGCCCGGGTAGACGCACAGGACTTGGTCCAACGCTGCGTCGGTTGCCAGATTTTTGCAAACCAAAGCCACATGCCACCCACCGCCCTCCAAACAATCCCCATTACTTGGCCCTTCACAGTCTGGGGGCTTGACATGGTTGGACCCCTTAAAGGGGGAACCCACAAGAAAAAATACCTAGTGGTCATGGTGGATAAATTCACCAAATGGATAGAAGCCAAACCTGTTAAAACGGCTGAATCCGGACCGGTGATAGACTTCATATCTGGGGTTGTACACCGTTATGGCGTCCCCCACAGCATCATCACTAACAATGACACGAACTTCACAGCTGACGAGGTAAAACTCTGGTGTAGCAACATGGGAATCAAGCTCGATTATGCTTCTGTCTATCACCCACAAACTAACGGCCAAGTTGAGCAAGCAAATGGTCTTATCATGAGCGGCATCAAACCCAGATTAGTGCGGTCCTTAACGGAATCTAACACACACTGGGTAGAGGAGCTTGACTCCGTACTCTAGGGGCTGCGGACCACGCTGAATTGTACTACCGGATACACACCCTTTTATATGGTGTACGGCGCAGAGGCGGTTCTGCCCTGCGACATAATTCATGACTCACCTCGAGTGCGCATGTACGAAGAAAGAGAAGCCGAGCTCGATCGGCAAGACAGTCTGGACACCCTGGAGGAGGAGCGCGACATGGAAAAAGCCCATTCCGTATTTATCAGCAACAGGCTCGAAGATACCAAAGCAGAGAAGTACGGGCCAAAACTTACAACGTTGGCGAGCTAGTTCTACGCCTGCCGGAGAAGAAAAAGACCAAGCTCGAGCCCAAATGGGAAGGTCCCTTCATTATTGACCAAGTTCTGACCGGTGGAGCGTACCGTCTGCGGGATGCATCGAATAATCGACTTGAGCCGAACCCATGGAACGCAGCAAGGCTCCGAAGATTCTATGCCTAGCGCCGGACTCTATATTCGTCTCCTTCCTCTGTCCATTTTTTGCACATACATTATCTGTTTTTTCTCTCTTTCTTTCTTTTATTCTTTCTCAAGGCCTTCAAGGGCCAACTTGTGCCTTGGTTGCACACTATTGACGCGCTAACCGCGCTCATTATACCCGGGGGCTTCTTACACAGAAGCTTAATTATTTATCTGGGCTTCACGCCCCGCACATGTGTTATCCTTCCGCATGTACCTTTTCTTCGCCATTATATGCATCAATATGACTTAAGTTTTGGCCAAGCTGGGTTGCCTGGCTCTTGTATTTATGCCCTACGTTCTCGTTAATTTGGCTAGGGCATAAGGGGAGCACCTCTGTGATTGTTACTGCCGGGTCAGCCGGATGTGTACCTTAGACTGGGTGAAGCTGAAAGCTAGTGTTCTTAAGGGAATATTCGGTCGGTGAACAAAAGATGACTTTTTATTTTCCATATGTGCCCCCAGATGTTTTTGCCTGCGTCTCCTGTCGCAGTCCGGACATGCACTTTAGGGCATGCGTACCCAGGGAAAGGAATCCTTAACGGAACTATTCTCCCTGGAAGATGTTTCTTACTATCCATGTAATATAACATAACTAGTTGGGTACTTGTCTGTTCAAGCACTAATGACCCCTACGCCTAGTTTCCATGCATACCCTGGTTCTTATATAACTGAGCGGGTATTCGGATACACTCCAGACTATCGAGTCCCGAGGTTGAAGCGAAAACGTTCGCCATGACAAATGATTTATAATCCGGCTAGAAGGCATTATACATGTCAATTTAATTACATAGTCATGTAGACTGACTAAATTCCTCTTCTATACCATCCAACAGACTGTCTAGCCTACAATCCTGTTGGGAATACTTTGTGGCCAATTCTACTTGCCCATATACTAAGATAACGGGGATCTCTTTCCCATCGGGCCCCACAGGTCTGACCTCGGCCATGTGGTTTGGGTCAGCCTTGGTATACCGCGTCTTCACCATGGCCCAGGCTACCCTGGCACCTTGACGGCAGGCCGATATCTTCCATAATCGGAAGCGCCGCTGTGCTCCCTTGAGCTTCTCCGCAAGCTCTCCAATGCCTGCTGGCATGGAGATGGATGGCCACAAGGCCTGGGCAATACTTTGCATCACCTGCCGAACTTGTTCGTGCAGTTGTGAGAGCTCGGGTAGAAGATCACCCGCAGACCCGGGCATCTCCTCCGCGGGACAACCCGTCAGCATACCTGCAGACATAACTCTGCCAGCCGACTTCTTCGCCGTACTCTTTTAAGGGTTCATTCAAGCACTTACTGAAAATGTCACGTCGAAGCCGCTTATTCTCCTTCACGGAGTCCGCAAGCTGGGCTCGAACATCTTTCAGTTCCACGCTCAGCTTGGTATTGGCGTCTTGGAGCTTGTTTTTCTCCAGCATGACCTTAGTCAGCACGCGTTCGCCAGCCTTTAGCTGTCGTACGACATGCTGGTCCGTTGGATTCTCTCCGGAGTCATCTGCAATGTCTATTGTTAGATCTGCAGCCATGCCGCACACTATATGGTACCCATCATTCTTTGAAACAAATGTTACCAGCTGGGGACTTTTCAGGTTCCTTCAATGCGGCAATGGCGGCCTGAAGTTGGGCCTTGCATTCCTCCAGCTCCTGTGACAGTTGAGTATTCTTATCTGTAAGAACCTGCACAATAAATGATCATTAAATCAGTTGTGCCAACTGTTTCAAGTCTCAGGTGCTACTGATATATATACTCATCAAATTTTCTTACCCGTACATCCTTTACATACTGGTCTGTGGCTCTGGCTAGACCATTTTGAGAAGCACGGATGTATGCATCTCCTGAGTTGAATGCATCAAACGCCTCTCAGGAGAAACAAGCGTCACGGAGTACGGTCCGGCGACGCCTTTGATTCATGGCGCTCTCCACTTCGGAATTCGAAGCGGATATCTTATCCGCATCCTCTGTAGAAGGAGCATACGGCGTGTGCCTCGTGTTAGCTTCCACCTCTGTGTCCGGCCCTGGAGCCCGACTGGTAGAGGCGTGATCGGCAACCTCTCCGGATATTGTCCGGCGAGCGTTCTTCCTTCTAGGAAACATGGGTGTTATTATGTTTTTAAAAACGACAACCCTGGAGTGAGGTGTTGCATCATACCTCTACATCGGCGTCTCCGTCAAGACCGCCTTCCTTTTTAGCCTGTTCGGCTTTGAAACCCCGTGTTGGCGACTCGCCGCGGGCTCGGCATGGCGTCCCGAGGGCCTTCCCTATAAACACCGTTTGTATACGGTAGCTGAGGTGCATAAAAGGAATTCCTTTTCAAAGATTGGGACTCTGGTCTCATTTACCTGCGAGGCTGGGAGTAGCCCAGGGTACTCGTCTATAATGGCCACCATGGCGTCATCATAGCTTAGCTGATAGAAAACCCTATCAATCAGCTCCACGAATATGTCTGGATCCTCTTTGAGGTCGGGGTCGAGGACCCGTTCGGGATCCTCTGGTTGTGCAGGTGGGCTATTGATCTCCCCTACCGCCTTATGCAGTTCCTGCGATGAAATGGCAAGGTAAATATTTATCACGAAAACAAGGGTAGGATGGAAGTAAAAAGAGCGGAAGCTCACCCAGCTTCGAGGGTTGTTCATGGAGAATCCGTCCCGCGACTTGATGCGGAGGAACTCCTCTTCTTCCCCCTTATACAGATCGGATAGAACTTTTGCTAGAGCGGCAACTGAGTCCGGTCCCTTGCGCACGCAGCGAGTGGCATCATCTACCCCGTTGAAGTGCCACATGGGGTAGCCTCGATATTGAAGTGGCTACACCCCCCGCATAATGCATATTGCCATAACCTTGGTTATGGTCAGTCCTGATTTGGCCAACAACTTTATCCGGACCATCAGGTAAAATACGTCTCTATCATCTTCCTCCTGTGGGCTCCATGGGCGCCAGCTTAGGCGT
Organism: Triticum aestivum; assembly: GCF_018294505.1. Classification (NCBI taxonomy): domain Eukaryota; kingdom Viridiplantae; phylum Streptophyta; class Magnoliopsida; order Poales; family Poaceae; genus Triticum; species Triticum aestivum. The sequence goes on along the minus strand of NC_057800.1, from coordinate 177,410,283 downwards.
TTCTTCAAAGGAGCGTTGTCAAACTCATGAAGACCAATCCGGATGGGATCCGGGAGAGGAACATCCTCCATATAAAACCACTTCGAAGGCCAATCGTCGGACGTTTTCTTCGGGGTACCGGATAGGTATCCGGTCCTAGTGATGCGCCATACTTCGGCCCCGCCCAGTTGATATATTGATCCCCTCTGTGTACGGGGCACAAGGCAGAACAACTTCTTCCACAGCGCGAAATGAGCTTGGCAGCCCAGAAACAGCTCGCAAAGGGCTACGTAACCAGCGATGTGCAGTATGGAGGCAGGGGTGAGGTTGTGCAACTAGAGGCCGTAGAACTCCAGGAGCCCTCGGAGAAACGGATGTATTGGAAATCTGAGTCCCCTTAACAAATAGGGGAGAATGCATACCCGCTCTGCCTTAGAGGGGTTGGGAAAGCTCTCCGCTTGCTCCCCGCCATTATAGGTGGCGAGCCCGGCTCGAACCGGGACCATACACGTTGGAGGGAGGAATCCCTGGGTATGTAGCTTCACTAATTCGATGTGTGGGATGGAACACTTCTCCCAATCTCCAGGCTTGGGGCTGCGGGAGCGAGAGGAGGAGCTGCGCTGGCCGGCCATGTTGGGATGGATTTTTTCAGGCACGCTCCGATGAATGCTCGCTGAGGGAGGATGGTGTGGTTTGGATCTGAGGATCCTCGTCTCTTTAATAGGCAGTTCATTCATATAGATGGGGTGGTAAATGTAAAAACACCCAGGCTCCTCACATTCGCTTGACACATGGAAGATGGCCATTATTGGACGCAGAAGCCAAGAAGCGCGACATTTACGAGAAGCCGGGCACTATTTAACAGGTACTCAGAGTTTGAGGAGGAACCCGCCTTGCAATGCTGAAGACAATCTACGCACCGGACTCGTCGTCATTTAAGCCTGGTTCGGGGACTACTGAGGGAGTCCTGGATTAGGGGGTATCCGGACACCCGGACTATATCTTTTGGCGGGACTGTTGGACTATGAAGATACAAGATTGAAGACTTCGTCTCGTGTCCGGATGGGACTCTCCTTGGCGTGGAAGGCAAGCTTGGCAATACAGATATGTATATCTCCTTCCTTGTAACCGACTCTGTGTAACCCTAGCCCCCTCCGGTGTCTATATAAACCGGAGGGTTTTAGTCCGTAGGACAACATACAATCATACCATAGGCTAGTTTCTAGGGTTTAGCCTCTCTGATCTCGTGGTAGATCTACTCTTGTACTACTCATATTATCAAGAATAATCAAGCAGGACGTAGGGTTTTACCTCCATCAAGAGGGCCCGAACCTGGGTAAAACATAGTGTCCCCTGCCTCCTGTTACCATCCGCCTTAGACGCACAGTTCGGGACCCCCTACCCGAGATCCGCCGGTTTTGATGCCGATAGGCATCCTGTAGAATGCTCTGCTAGAATCATACTCGTCGATTAGGAAGAGAGGTGTGAGAGAATGCGTGAGAGACAGGCATAAAGATAATGTGCGTACATGATACACATAGGCAGGTCCATGTATACAGAAAGGGTTGGTGAGGATTGTACGTGTGTATGTTTGCGAGAGTAAGAGTGCTTGTGATAAAGGTTAGTGAAAACAGTTGTAAATGGTTACGAGAGTGAGGGAGGGTTATATCTAGAGCATGTGTGTGAGAAAGACACCTCGAGAGAGAGTGTGTGAGCATGTGTGAGAGACCACCGATGGAGAGTGAAACTACACGTAAAAGACTGCTCTACACATTTATTAAAGATATAAATTGTATCCAAATATTAGGATGGGATCATGATATTTGCAATTCGCGTAAGGAGCGGTCATTGATCCATCAGACATCTAGATTCTATCGAATTTGAGCATGTCTATGTTATTATTCGACACAATTGATCCACATAGTTAGTATTTTGAACTCCAGACAATGCATCACTTTAGCAATCGAATATAAACATGAGTATACTTCATGTTGTGTGTGTAAAGCACATTATACATACGAAAGTTACACAATGGACATTATAAATAGCTACCTATGAACTAGCATACATTTGAATTAAACTTAAGGTGGTTTAAAAAAATTGAATTCAACATGAAGTCCATTCAATTATTTGAATTTGATATCATGGCATTTGTAAACCATACCTAAATTATGGGGGCACCAATCTTTGCTCTGATTTTTTACATAATAGCATATGTAGTCGTGTACAAAATAGATTCAAATTTAGCTCCTCCATTCCAAAATAATCGTAGTTATAGGATTTTCAAGTGTCAAAATTTCAAAAAGAAGCGGATAATTTAATGAGGTTTTCAAACATACAAGGTCAAACATAACGTTGTCTATTTAGGTCAATCCTCATAGTTCAAGAGTACTCTAAACATGAATGCTTGTGTTTCAAAATTTCGAACGAAGCGCCAAAAAGAGCCTCTACTCGCTCGAAACCACGTGAGACGAATGTTTGGTAGTACAAGGAAATTACTTTTCTAATAACTCCGACCCGTGAAACCTACCGACCCGACGTCCAAAGGTCTAAACCGGGGTAGGTTTGTAGCTTCATCTAGACGCCGTGCAACCGCATCCGAAAAACATTCATACACAATGGCCGCCTAAGCACACATGCGCGCGGCCGAAATCGCTCCCACCCACTATTTGGGACACCTGGTATTACCATCCTACCCCCGACCCGCAGTAGGTCTGAAATTTAAGAGGGGGCAAAGTTTGTACTTTCCCCAAATTTCAAACAAGCGCGTCCCATCTTCTGTTCAAAAAGCCAAAAACAAGCACGTCCCAGACAGAAACATGGTTCCCCCACCCATACGATTCCCCATTCGTACTCCGTGGGCGCCAAAACTACCTCTCCACCAGCCGCGAAACCCCGGCGTCCTCCGTCCGCCACCCCATCCCACCCATCAACCGCTGCCCTCCTCCATCACGCTGGAGCCGATACCCCAACGTCGTCGTCCACCACAACCTCAACCGCAACACCCTCCATGGCTAGTAGTTGAAGCCGAGGCCGAGCCGTTCATACCCGAGCCACTTCAACCACGTCGTCCTGCGCCTCACCGCTGCCGCTCCAACTTCGCCACCCTCCAATGCACCGAAGCTGTTCCTTCGCCGCCTCGGATCTGCTTCCCCTCCGCTGACATACGACCATGGAAACACAGTCAACAATTTGGCCATGGGTTCGTCCAAGCCTGCACCGTCCAGAACATTGGTTTCCCCGGTAAAAAGAAGAACATCGGTGCGACATGTGGAGGTGCCCACACCGGCAACCGAAAAAGGTACTCCTCTTCCCTTATTCGTGCAAATCTTACGTCTCTCCTTGCACGGTATTCATCCCACAGAAGACACTAGTTGACCGCTTCTTCTTGATACTAGATGTTCCTAGTACCTCACGATGCACAATGTTTCTCCTCATATACTATTTCACCTTAGCTAGAGGTCCGTCGCCCCCCTGAATTTCAATTTCTGGCCAGTTGATTCCCAATTAACGGAAGCATTCCCAAGCGTAACAGGCGCTAGTACGCCTATTACGCCGGGGAAGCAGCGCCTTGGTGTTTATCTGTCACGCCCTCGAGGCGGCTATATCTCCCACATGTCGAGGCACGACTTAGAGGCATAACCGCATTGAAAGCAATGTCGCAAGTTAGGCAATCATCACAACATCCCATGTAATATAAATAATAAAGGGGAGATACATAGTTGGCTTACACTCGCCACGTCACACAAAGTACATAAATAACATTACAACATTCAAACACTCATGGCCCGACTACGGCGCTAGAATAAAAGATAACCCAACATGCGACGCGGTCCCGATCACCCCCAACTGGGCACCACTACTGATCATCAGGGAAAGACACGTAGTATCGTTGAGAGTCCTCGTCAAACTCCCACTTGAGCTCAAGCGCATCACCTGGAGCGGAATCATCAGGCCCTGCATCTGGTTTGGAAGTAATCTGTGAGCCACAAGGACTCAGCAATCTCGCACCCTTGCGATCAAGACTATTTAAGCTTATAGGTAAGGTAAGGAAAATATATGTGGAGCTGCAGCAAGCGACTAGCATATATGGTGGCTATCCTATTCGCAAAAGAGAGCGAGAAGAGGAGGCAAGGCACGAGCGAGAAACTAGAGAGCAACCTGCACAAGCATTAATCCAACACCATGTTCACTTCCCGGACTTCGCCGAGAAGAGACCATCACGGTAACTCACACTGTTGATTAATTTTAATTAAGTTAAGGTTCAAGTTATCTACAACCGGACATTAACAAATTCCCATCTACCCATAACCGCGGGCACGGCTTTCGAAAGTTCAAATCCCTGTAGGGGAGTCCCAACTTAACCCATGACAAGCTCTCACGGTCAACGAAGGAATAGACCTCCTCCCGAAATGTTCTGATCAGACTCGGTACCTCGGTTCTTCAAGACACTTCGATAGGTTAAACAAGTCCAGCAACACCGCCCGAATGTGCCGACAAATCCCGATAGGAGCTGCACATATCTCGTTCTCAGGGCACACTCAGATTGTCCAAACTTCTGGTAGGCCAGCCCAGAGTTGCCCCTGGTAGCCACCGGCGGCTGACGGGTTGGACCAACACTCAGAGGAGCACTGGCCCGGGGGGGGGGGGTTTAATAAGATGACCCTCGGGCTCCGGAAACCCAAGGGAAAAAGAGCTAGGTGGAAAATGGTAAAACCAAGGTTGGGCATTGCTGGAAAAGCTTTAATCAAGGCGAACTATCAAGGGGTTCCCATTTTAACCAAACCGCGTAAGGAACGCAAAATCCGGGAACATAACACCGATATGACGGAAACTAGGGCGGCAAGAGTGGAACAAAACACTAGGCGAGAGGCGAGCCTTCCACCCTTTACCAAGTATATAGATGCATTAAGATAACATGGCAATATAATGATATCCCAACAAGTAAATAATGTTCCAACAAGGAACGGTCTCCAATCTTCACCTGCAACTAGCAACGCTATAAGAGGGGCTGAGCAAAGCGGTAACATAGCCAATCAACGGTTTGCTAGGACATGGTGGGTTAGAGGTTTGACATGGCAATTTGGGAGGCTTGAAAGCAAGTGGTAGGCATCGTAGCATTGGCATAGCAAAAGAGCGAGCATCTAGCAAAGCAAAGATAGTAGTGATTTCGAGGGTATGATCATCTTGCCTGCAAAGTTGTCAGAGTTGACTGGATCCTCGAAAGCAAACTCAACGGGCTCCTCGTTAGCGAACTCGTCTCCCGGCTCTACCCAAACAAGACAAACAAGCAAACGGAACACAATCAACCACGTGCAAAGCTCAAACAATATGATGCAAAGGATGGTATGCTATGCGGGATGCGATGCGGGATGCATATGCAAGATTTGACAGGGAATGCATGAACCTGGCCTCAACTTGGAATCCAAGTGTGCCACTGGAAAGATGAGATGAAATCGCTTGAAAACGATATAAAGAACGCCGGAATCGGAGTTACGGTTTGGAAATGGCAAGCGATTCAAATATGACCACGTTCTGCGATTTACAGCAAGTAGCCATCTAAATGCAACAAGATGAACATGCTACAGCACCCAAACATGGCATAAAAATACATGGCAGGGATGAATTCATGATGCTTAACAAAAGTCTAGCACTGAGCTACGGCCAATTCATCCATTAACAGGTTCAAACAAGCATGGCAAAAATGCATATGACAAACAGATCTCAGACTTAGTGAAATTAACACTTGTCTGGAATTTCAGATCAGATAGCACTCTTCGGAGCAACAAAACTACATGCTACAGGACCTGAACATGGCAAAGTAAAGCATGGCATGGAGCTACTCAAAGAGCTTAACAAAAGTCCCTTAGTGACCTTGAGCCAAAAGGGATCAGAAAATACAATTGCAAGCATGTGAACATGGCAAAAACATATTCAGTTTTCAGACTTAGTGAAAACTGGAGCATGCTGAAACAGATATCAAGTAGGCATGTTTACGAGCTCGATGCACTCACTACAGAGCAAGTCATGACAACTAAGCATACACCCATCAAGAATACACAAAATGCAAGCTAGACATGGCAAGAACAATAACATAGCATGCACGGATCAACTACAACATCCTCGGCAAAATCGCTAACAAGTAGACAATCTGCCCAGATTCACGAAATGACAAAAGTAGAGCTCGATTGACTCAAGCTAGGGTGCTCCATAATTGCAAACAAAGACATGGATGGATAGAGCACTACAAGATTAACAAAACATCCTTACTGATCATCCTCAAAAGAGGCACGGATCACTCAGAAACAACATGAACATATGGCCATATGAGATAAACAGATCAAGGAATCAAGGACTTAGTGGAAATGCTAAGTCCCTGAAATCAGCATTACCAAGTGCCTCACTTTGCAAGCTTGTGCGAGTCACCACACACATCACAAAAATACATGGGTTGCACCTCTGGAAAGATGGCAAAACCCTTAACAAGACATATGTAGAGCTCATGGGCATATCATGCACACAATAACCATGGCAAAAATGACAAATATCTAAATGGAGCAGCAGATCTGACAATTATCTCAAGTAGCACTCTTCTAACAACATTTCGGGCATCAAGATGAACTCAAATGAAAATGATGCAATGGAATGAAATGATGTACTCTCTGAGACGAACATTTTGATATTCTATATGCCAAAACGGAGCTACGGATGCAAAGTTACGATGCGATGAACAGGAGCATATGAACTAGGGTTTCGGGCAAAAAGTCAACCCTCGAGATTTTAGATCTCAGATCTGGCACGTCTCCCGAGGTCGCCGGAGCAGTTCGCCGGAGAAGAAGCCGAGGTGGCCGGAGCTCGGGGAGGCGGTGAGGTGGCCGGGCTGGAGCTCGGCTCCGCCGGCGAGGGGCGCGGTGCGGCGATGCAGCGACCGGCGCGGTGCGGCGCGGCGACGGAGTTGGCCGGCGGCGGCCGGGGCGACTCGGCGAGACGGCGACTGGAGCGGCGCGGTCCGGCGATGGCGGTGCGGTTGCCCGGGCGACCGGAGATGGAGGAGAAGTGCGGCCGGGAGCCGGTGGAGGCCGGATCGGGCGACGGGCGGCTCGGGCCTCGGGGGCTCTCCCCGGGCCGGAGCGGGCGCAGGTGGCGGCGTGCCACGTGGCAGGCGGCGGTTGGCTGTGGCGGATCTGGACGCGTCCGGCTCCGTCCGGACGTGTCCGGCGGCTGCGGAGATCTGAATTTTAGGGTTAGGGGGGACAAGATCCGGGAATTGGAAATGGGGTTCTATTTATAGAGGTAGAGGGAGCTAGGAGAGTCCAAATGAGGTGCGGTTTTCGGCCACGCGATCATGATCGAACGCTCTAGATGATGGAGAAGGTTTTGGTGGGTTTTAGGCCAACTTGGAGGGGTGTTGGGCTGCAACACACACGAGGCCTTTTCGGTCCCTTGGTTAACCGTTGGAGTATCAAACGAAGTCCAAATGATACGAAACTTGACAGGCGGTCTACCGGTAGTAAACCAAGGCCGCTTGGCAAGTCTCGGTCCAATCCGGAAATGTTTAATCCCCACACACGAAAGAAAGGTAGAAATGACCACCGGAGGAGAACGAAGCGCCGGAATGCGAAACGGACAACGGGGAAAATGCTGGAATGCATGAGATGAACACGTATGCAAATGCAATGCACATGATGACATGATATGAGATGCATGACAACGATAACAACACACGGAGACAAAGACCCGAACCCGAGAAAATAAAATAACTTAAGGCCGGAAACGGTAAGAGTTGGAGTACATATTGGGTAAATCATATCCGGGGTGTTACAACACTCCACCACTACGAAAGGATCTCGTCCCGAGATCTAGGACTGAAAGAACGCCGGGTACTCAGAACGGAGGTGATCCTCGCGTTCCCAGGTAGCTTCACGGTCGGAATGGTGTGACCACTTGACTTTGAGGAATTTGATTGACTTGTTGCGAGTCTTGCGTTCAGTCTCTTCAAGAATAGCAACTGGGTGCTCACGATAAGAGAGATCTTCTTGGAGCTCAATGTCCTCGAAGTTGACGGTGCGGTCAGGAGTCTTGAAGCACTTTCGGAGCTGAGAGACATGGAACACATCATGAACATTTGCAAAGTTTGAGGGAAGCTCGAGTTGATAGGCCAAATCGCCTCTCTTGCTGACAATCTTGAAAGGTCCCACGTATCTGGGGGCAAGCTTCCCTTTGATACCGAAGCGACGAGTACCTTTCATAGGAGAGACGCGGAGGTAAACATGATCTCCGATCTCGAAAGCCAAATCACGGTGCTTACTATCATAGTAGCTCTTCTGGCGGGATTGGGCTGCTTTGAGGTTATCTCGAATGACTTTGCACATTTCCTCTGCCTCTGTGATTAAGTCATTTCCCAAAAGCTGACGTTCACCGGTTTCGGACCAGTTGAGAGGGGTACGGCACTTCCTGCCATACAGAATTTCAAATGGGGCCTTGCCCGAACTTGCTTGAAAACTGTTGTTGTAGGAGAATTCAGCATAAGGAAGACAATCCTCCCACTTCATGCCGAAGGAGATCACACAAGCCCTGAGCATATCTTCAAGAATCTGGTTGACACGCTCGACTTGACCGCTAGTTTGAGGATGGAAAGCTGTGCTGAAGCGGATGTTGGTGCCCATGGCCTTCTGAAAAGAATCCCAAAACTTGGAGGTAAAGATGCTGCCACGGTCTGAAGAGATCACTTGTGGAATACCGTGCAGAGAGACAATTCGAGAGGTATAGAGTTCCGCCAATTGAGCTGCAGTGATTGACTCTTTGATAGGCAGAAAGTGAGCCACTTTAGTGAGTTTGTCGATGACAACGAATATAGCATCATTGCCACGTTTGGACTTTGGAAACCCAGTCACGAAGTCCATCTCAATGTGGTCAAACTTCCATTCTGGAATGGCAAGAGGTTGGAGGAGACCAGCTGGCCTTTGGTGTTCTGCCTTCACTCTTCTGCAGACATCACACTCATTCACGAATTGAGCAATCTCGCGCTTCATTCGAGTCCACCAATAAGCCTGCTTGAGGTCCTGATACATCTTCGTGCTCCCAGGGTGGATGGAGAGGAGAGAATTGTGAGCCTCGTTCATGATCACTTTACGAAGGTCACCTTTGGGCACAACAATACGATCCTCGAAGAAGAGAGTATCCTTGTCATCAAGGCGGTAGCACTTGTACTTGGGTTGACTCTTGGCAATCCCAATCTTCACCTTTTTCACCATAGCATCAAGAAGCTGGGCTTGGCGAATCTGGTCTTCCAAGGTAGGAGAGACTTGAAGGTTGGCGAGGAAACCTTGAGGAACAACTTGCAGATTAAGTTTGCGGAAAGCTTCACAAAGCTCGGGTTGATAAGGCTTGAGAATCAGACTGTTGCAATAAGCCTTCCTGCTCAATGCGTCAGCAATCACATTGGCCTTGCCTGGAGTATACTCGATACTCGGATTATACTCTTGAATCATTTCGACCCATCGAGTTTGCCTGAGGTTGAGATTAGGCTGAGTGAAGATGTACTTGAGACTCTTGTGATCAGTGAAAATGTCCACTTTTCTTCCCAATAAGAGATGTCTCCAAGTCAAAAGAGCATGCACAACTGCCGCCAACTCGAGATCATGAGTGGGGTAGTTCTTCTCATTGGGCTTCAACTGGCGAGAGGTATAAGCAACAACTTTCTTCTCTTGCATCAACACTGCGCCAAGACCTTGGAGAGAGGCATCACAAAAGACCTCGTACGGCTTGGATTCATCAGGCGGAGTCAGAACTGGAGCAGTGATCAATTTCTCTTTCAAAGTGTTGAAAGCAATGTCACACTCCGGAGACCAAACGTACTTGACGTGCTTCTGGAGAAGATTTGAGAGAGGCTTCGCGATCTTAGAAAAGTTTTCAACGAATCTTCGGCAATAGCTTGCGAGACCGAGGAAGCTACGGAGTTGCTTCACGTTCTGAGGAGGTTCCCAATTCACAATTGCAGACACCTTCTCAGGATTCACCGCAATGCCCTTGGCAGAGATGATATGACCAAGATAAAGAACCTCATCGAGCCAAAATTCGCACTTGGAGAACTTGGCGTAGAACTTGTGTTCCCTGAGCTTATCGAGTACCAAACGCAAGTGCTTGGCATGATCTTCCTTGTTCTTCGAGAAAACCAGAATGTCGTCGAGATAGACCAAAACGAAGTCATTGGTGTAGGCGTTGAAGATGAAGTTCATCATGCGAGAGAACGTCGGAGGAGCGTTGACGAGGCCAAAAGACATGACAGTGTATTCATATGAACCATAGCTTGTCCTGAAAGCCGTCTTGGGAATATCTTGCTCACGGATTCGAATCTGATGATAACCCATACGGAGATCAAGCTTGGAGAATACTTGGGCACCTTTGAGTTGTTCGAACAGCTCGTTGATGTTGGGAAGTGGGTATTTGTTCTTGATGGTCTTCTTGTTCAATGGACGGTAATCAACACAAAGTCGGTCCGTTCCATCCTTCTTCTTCACAAAAAGAACACCACAACCCCACGGAGAAGAACTAGGCCGGATGAGACCCATTCTCTCTTGAATATCGAGTTGCTTCTTCAGCTCCTTCAACTCTTCAGGTCCGAGCTTGTAAGGACGCTTGCACACCAGTTCCGTGCCAGGCTCAAGATCAATGACGAATTCAACTGGCCAGTGCGGGGGCATTCTTGGAAGCTCTTCTGGAAAGACGTCTTGATATTCGCAAACAACTGGAATTTGCGAGATAGCATCCAGTTCCCCCTTCTCATTGAGAAAAAACAGACGGATTGTATTATCATGAGCGGCAAAGACAATTACATCCTCAGACGAATGAGTCAATTGAATCTGCCTGGCTGCACAATCAAGATGCGCCTTGTGCTTAGAAAGCGAATCCATCCCGAGAATAAGATCAATATCCGAGTTACCAAGGATCATTGGAGAAGCCAGAAACTTGAAATCACCCATCGAGATAGAAATATCCGGAACCTCGTAGTTAGCGAGCAAACATCTACTCGAAGAGACAACTGCTAACGGTTTATGCATGAATTGAGAGAACCAACCATGCTTAGATGCAAAAGGTCTCGAGATAAAACAATGTGATGCACCAGTGTCAAAAAGAACTTTTGCGGGAACATCGTTAACAGGAAGGTTACCCATGATGACATCTGATGAATCCTCTGCCTGAGCTGCATTCACCATATTGACCTTGGCGTACTTGGGGTTATGCTTGACCACAGCTGTACTTGCCGATCTGACAGGAGGAGGAGGAGGCAGACGCCTCTGGTTGAGACACTTGTTGGCATAGTGACCCTTCTGTTGGCACTTGTTGCACATGACCTCTGAAAGCGGACGGTGATACGGAGCACTTGATCTTGGAGCTTGAGACGAAGTCTTGTTCTGAAAGCCAGGGTTGGGTGGGTGGGAAGATCCACTGCCACCTTTGCTCTTCTGCTGATACGGCTGACGGAACGGAGGAGGAGGAAGCCAATACTTCTGCTGCTTGGCCACTTGAGTAGAGGAAGAAGGAGTAGCATCTCTGACTCGCTTCTTGGAAGCATCACACCTCAGTTGAGCGGCCTCTTGCTTCAGTGCCATGTTGTAGAACTCATCGTACCTCAAGGGCTCAAAGAGAACAAGAGCTAGCTGAATTTCTTCTCTGAGACCACCCCTGAACTGGTATATCATGCTCTTCTCATCAGGAACGTCCTGCTTGGCAAAGCGGGCGAGCTTCTGGAACAACTTGTTGTAGTCATACACAGACAAAGAGCCTTGCTTCATGTTGCGGAATTCCTCACGCTTGCTTTCAACCACGCTCTGAGGGATATGATGAGCTCTGAAATCTTGACGGAATTCATCCCAAGTGATCACACGTCCACCTCTGGAATCCTTGTACTGCTGGAACCATTCTGCAGCTTGATCTTTGAGTTGGAAGGAAGCGAACTTGACGAAGTCCTCAGGCCTGACGTTACTGCACTCGAAATGCTTGCACAGATCCACGAGCCAATCGTCAGCATCAGTTGCCTCAACACAATTGCTGAAAGTCTTTGGCCCGTTAGCAAGGAACTGGTTGAGTGTAGCAAAGTGATTCTGATTGTTGCCTTGGTTCCCTTGGTTGCCTTGATTGTGCTCTTGAAGAATTTGCATGATCAACTGCGTGTTTGCATTGGTTACGGCCATCACAGCTTGCCATGCCTCCGGAGGAGGTGGAGGTGGTGGCGGATCTTGATTCTGATTCTGATTGGTGCTCTTAGCGGGAGCCATCCTGAAGAGGTTGACCACCGTTAGCACATAGACAGATAAATGAAGCTGAATCCAACGGAATGAAAATTGCAACATAAAGTCTTCACATCCGAACAAAATGAACGAATGCATTCCTCTTGAAATGGTCACATATCCATAAATTGAGAAGCCACTTAGAATTAGGTAGAGAAATAAATCAACAAGGTACGGATCAAGAACGAATACTCGGTAAGAAATCCCAATCTCAAACCAAATATCCGTGGAAGAAGAACTAGAGCTACGAGAATTCCCACCTATGAAACTCCCGAACCTTTCCGGTTATGCAATCAGGTGTTGGGGATACAGGGGAAGCATAATATCTCACCCAAATCTAGCAAATCCTACATCCAGCTGTATCCATCCTTCAACACATAACCGAGAAAAACTTCGGAAACCATCTACCTCAACCTTCGAAAAGCATCCGTTATACAAGTTATGGCGATACTCCCGAACTCCCGCCCCAGTACTGGGTGGCGTCGAGGTTATCTCACCAACGAACTGCATAAAAGAGATTTTCGATGTCGGCGTACTAAACTCAGGTATTCCAGAACTGCAACGATAAAATTATGACGACAACACCTCAGAGCTCAACTCCCCGGGACACTTCCACAAAACCCCTGACAGGAGGCACCAAGACAATGTTCTCATCATAAAACCATCGGAACGATTCCAAGATACCCGCGTGATCCTAAAATTTTTTTAGTGAAATTTGAGAAGAGAAGAGTCAAAACTCTACGTCAGGATGCCTTACCAGAGCGATGAGGAGACTGGGAAGTAAAAAGAATTCCTAAACTCTCCGATATATAATTCCTAAATGACTCAAAACATTTTTCTAGACACAACTCGGCGCTAATAACGATCAAGCAATGGGGCTCCTAAGGTCGGGGAAGGCTCTGATTACCAACTTGTAACGCCCTCGATGCGACTATATCTCCCACGTGTCGAGGCACGACTTAGAGGCATAACCGCATTGAAAGGCAATGTCGCAAGTTAGGCAATCTTCACAACATCCCATGTAATATAGATAATAAAAGGGGAGATAACATAGTTGGCTTACACTCGCCACGTCAATCAAGTACATAAATAGCATTACATCATTCAAACACTCATGGCCCGACTACGGCGCCAAAATAAAAGATAACCCAACATGCGACACGGTCCCGATCACCCCAACTGGGCACCACTACTGATCATCAGGGAAAGACACGTAGTATCGTTGAGAGTCCTCGTCGAACTCCCACTTGAGCTCAAGCGCGTCACCTGGAGCGGAATCATCAGGCCCTGCATCTGGTTTGGAAGTAATCTGTGAGCCACAGGGACTCAGCAATCTCGCACCCTCGCGATCAAGACTATTTAAGCTTATAGGTAAGGCAAGGTAAATATGTGGAGCTGCAGCAAGCGACTAGCATATATGGTGGCTATCCTGTTCGCAAAAGAGAGCGAGAAGAGGAGGCAAAGGCACGAGCGAGAAACTAGAGAGCAACCTGCGCAAGCATTACTCCAACACCGTGTTCACTTCCCGGACTCCGCCGAGAAGAGACCATCACGGTAACTCACACTGTTGATTCATTTTAATTAAGTTAAGGTTCAAGTTATCTACAACCGGACATTAACAAATTCCCATGTGCCCATAACCGCGGGCACGGCTTTCGAAAGTTCAAATCCCTGCAGGGGAGTCCCAACTTAGCCCATGACAAGCTCTCATGGTCAATGAAGGAATAGACCTCCTCCCGAGACGTTTCGATCAGACTCGGTACCTCGGTTCTTCAAGACACTTCGACAGGTTAAAACAAGTCCAGCAACACCGCCCGAATGTGCCGACAAATCCCGATAGGAGCTGCACATATCTCGTTCTCAGGGCACACTCAGATTGTCTAAACTTTCGGTAGGCCAGCCCAGAGTTGCCCCTGGTAGCCACCGGCGGCTGACGGGTTGGACCAACACTCAGTGGAGCACTAGCCCGGGGGGTTTAATAAGATGACCCTCGGGCTCCGGAAACCCAAGGGAAAAAAAGACTAGGTGGCAAATGGTAAAACCAAGGTTGGGCATTGCTGGAAAAGCTTTAATCAAGGCGAACTATCAAGGGGTTCCCATTTTAACCCAACCGCATAAGGAACACAAAATCCGGGAACATAACACCGATATGACGGAAACTAGGGCGGCAAGAGTGGAACAAAACACTAGGCGAGAGGCTGAGCCTTCCACCCTTTACCAAGTATATAGATGCATTAAGATAACATGGCAATATAATGATATCCCAACAAGTAAATAATGTTCCAACAAGGAACGGTCTCCAATCTTCACCTGCAACTAGCAACGCTATAAGAGGGGCTGAGCAAAGCGGTAACATAGCCAATCAACGGTTTGCTAGGACATGGTGGGTTAGAGGTTTGACATGGCAATTTGGGAGGCTTGAAAGCAAGTGGTAGGCATCGTAGCATTGGCATAGCAAAAGAGCGAGCAATCTAGCATAGCAAAGATAGTAGTGATTTCGAGGGTATGATCATCTTGCCTGCAAAGTTGTCAGAGTTGACTGGATCCTCGAAAGCAAACTCAACGGGATCCCCGTTAGCGAACTCGTCTCCCGGCTCTACCCAAACAAGACAAACAAGCAAACGTAACACAATCAACCACGTGCAAAGCTCAAACAATATGATGCAAAGATGGTAGGCTATGCGGGATGCGATGCGGGATGCATTTGCAAGATTTGACAAGGAACGCATGACCTGGCCTCAACTTGGGAATCCAAGTGTGCCACTGGAAAGATGAGATGAAATCGCTTGAAAACGATATAAAGAACGCCGGAATCGGAGTTACGGTTTGGAAATGGCAAGCGATTTAAATATGGCCACGTTCTGCGATTTACAGCAAGTAGCCATCTAAATGCAACAAGATGAACAAGCTACAGAACCCAAACATGGCATAAAAATACATTGCAGGGATGCATTCATGATGCTTAACAAAAGTCTAGCACTGAGCTACGGCCAATTCATCCATTAACAGGTTCAAACAAGCATGGCAAAAATGCATATGACAAACAGATCTCAGACTTAGTGAAATTAACACTTGTCTGGAATTTCAGATCAGATAGCACTCTTTGGAGCAACAAAACTACATGCTACAGGACCTGAACATGGCAAAGTAAAGCATGGCATGGAGATACTCAAAGAGCTTAACAAAAGTCCCTTAGTGACCTTGAGCCAAAAGGGATCAGAAAATACAATTGCAAGCATGTGAACATGGCAAAAACATAATCAGTTCTCAGACTTAGTGAAAACTGGAGCATGCTGAAACAGATATCAAGTAGGCATGTTTACGAGCTCGATGCACTCACTACAGAGCAAATCATGACAAACTAAGCATACACCCATCAAGAATACACAAAATGCAAGTTAGACATGGCAAGAACAATAACATAGCATGCACGGATCAACTACAACATCCTCGGCAAAATCGCTAACAAGTAGACAATCTGCCCAGATTCACGAAATGACAAAAGTAGAGCTCGATTGACTCAAGCTAGGGTGCTCCATAATTGCAAACAAAGACATGGATGGATAGAGCACTACAAGATTAACAAAACCTCCTTACTGATCATCCTCAAAAGAGGCACGGATCACTCGGAAACAACATGAACATATGGCCATATGAGATAAACAGATCAAGGACTTAGTGGAAATGCTAAGTCCCTGAAATCAGCATTACCAAGTGCCTCACTTTGCAAGCTTGTGCTAGTTACCACACACATCACAAAAATACATGGGTTGCACCTCTGGAAAGATGGCAAAACCCTTAACAAAACATATGTAGAGCTCATGGGCATATCATGCACACAATAATCATGGCAAAAATGACAAATATCTAAATGGAGCAGCAGATCTGACAATTATCTCAAGTAGCACTCTTCTAATAGCATTTCGGGCATCAAGATGAACTCAAATGAAAATGATGCAATGGAGTGAAATGATGTACTCTCTGAGGTGAACATTTTGATATGCTATATGCCAAAAAGGGAGCTACGAATGCAAAGTTACGATGCGATGAACAGGAGCATATGAACTAGGGTTTCGGGCAAAAAGTCAACCCTTGAGATTTTAGATCTCAGATCTGGCACGTCTCCCGAGGTCGCCGGAGCTGTTCACCGGAGAAGAAGCCGAGGTGGCCGGAGCTCGGGGAGGCGGCGAGGTGGCCGCGGTGGAGCTCGGCTCCGCCGGCGAGGGGCGCGGTGCGGCGATGCGGCGACTGGCGCGGTGCGGCGCGGCGACGGAGTTGGCCGGCGGCGGCCGGGGCGACTCGGCGAGACGGCGACTGGAGCGGCGCGGTCCGGCGATGGCGGTGCGGTGGCCCGGGCGGCCGGAGATGGAGGAGAAGGGCGGCCGGGAGCCGGTGGAGGCGGGATCGGGCGACGGGCGGCTCGGGCCTCGGGGGCTCTCCCCGGGCCGGAGCGGGCTGGAGCGGGCGCGGGTGGCGGCGCGCCACGTGGCAGGCGGCGGTTGGCGGTGGCGGATCCGGACGCATCCGTTTCTGTCCGGACGTGTCCGGCGGCGGCGGAGATCCGAATTTTAGGGTTAGGGGGAGAAGATTCGGGAATTGGAAATGGGGTTCTATTTATAGTGGTAGAGGGAGCTAGGAGAGTCCAAATGAGGTGCGGTTTTCGGCCACGCGATCGTGATCGAACGCTCTAGATGATGGAGAAGATTTTGGTGGGATTTGGGCCAAGTTGGAGGGGTGTTGGGCTGCAACACACACGAGGCCTTTTCGGTCCCTCGGTTAACCGTTGGAGTATCAAACGAAGTCCAAATGATATGAAACTTGACAGGCGGTCTACCGGTAGTAAACCAAGGCTGCTTGGCAAGTCTCGGTCCAATCCGGAAATGTTGAATCCCCACACATGAAAGAAAGGTAGAAATGACCACCGGAGGAGAACGAAGCGCCGGAATGCGAAATGGACAACGGGGAAAATGCTCGAATGCATGAGATGAACACATATGCAAATGCAATGCACATGATGACATGATAAGAGATGCATGACAACGATAACAACACACGGAGACAAAGACCCGAACCCGAGAAAATAAAATAACTTAAGGCCAGAAACGGCAAGAGTTGGAGTACAAATTGGGTAAATCATATCCGAGGTGTTACATTATCTTAGGGGCGTGTGCGGCCAAGAGCTACTGGCGCACGATCTGGAGGTTGGTTGGGATTAAAGGGATGGCTTCGGGGCGCTGCCAAGCACGGCGGTGGTGTGAGGTCGATGGGAGGGCGGGGCGGCAGAGGCAGGGTTCTGGGCCGGTGGTTGCTGGCGGTTCGAGAAAGATCGTCAACAGTGACTGGCGGGAGGTAGACGAAGGCCATCTGCCCGTTCCTTATAGATCAGATGGTTCATTAAAAAATCGACTGACCTATTTATTTTCAGTCGACTTTTATCTTAGATATGACCACATGTGGTGGTGTGCTGGAGGAGTACCTGCATTTCCTGTGCTCATATATTACAAAATCATACAGAGTAGAATCTAATTTTGTTTGCCATGCAATGTTCTAGAGCTATCATATGTCTCTTATCATTTATTTTTCAGCCACCTGCTATCTGCTACTTTTACAGTGCACTAGTTCTGCACACACTTCACCCTTACTCTCACTATTGTGTTTTTATGCAAGGGTATTTCAGACTCTGCTGCCATGAGAGAAGCCAAAAAAGAAAAGAGAGAAGTCGCTCCAGCTTCGTATGTGGGTAGGCAAGACATGTTACCGCATGATAGGAGGATGGAATATGTATGAAACCCAAAGGGTGCAGTGTCAGTAGATGGAGACGGTAAACGTAGCTCTGGAGTTGATGACCTCGCTCGCAATAAACCACCATCCCAGGTGCTTGCTTTAACTTCGCGGTGTCATATGTGGTTGCATGTTCCATATGGTGTCTAGCTTGTATTCAAAAGGCCGAAGTTGGTAAGATAAGGAAAGATATTTTTTTACATGAACCACCATCCCGTGAGCACCAGAAGACAAATAGCTAGTCAAGGCACTGGCCGAGCCAGTGACAAGCCCAGCAAAGATAGGCATCACCTGGAAGCCAACTAAAAAGCTGCGATGGTGGCGAAGCAGCCCGCCTCCCACCAGGCTCTCAGGTCCTAGATGATCATGCTCACCACTCCAGCCGGATGTCTAGCTTGTATTGCTTCCAATTTGGTTAAATTGCATCTGCTTAGTTTACACATTATACCTTTGAATATGACATGCCTTTCTGCTTTTGGTACATACTAGTACATCTGTGTATTAACCATTTTCTTACATCAAACTAATGTTCTTGTGTATCCCTCTTCAATCACTTATGACGAGGCAGGCAGGCAAGGGGACTACTCCTCATTTAAAGAATGCAGCGCCAGCCTCCCGACATGATTTCAAGAAACAGAAATGCTAGATGAAGATAGTGAACGTAGCTCTGTAGTTGATTACAGCATTTCCCCTACACTAGCATCGCAGGTGCTTGCTCTAACTTGGCAGTGTGATATGTGGTTGCATGTTGCATATGGTGTCTAGATTGTAATTCCTCCAATCTGGTTAAACTGCATGTGCTAGTCTGCTTAGCTTATACATTATACCTGTTAATGTGACATGCCTTCCTATATTTAGTACATAGTACATCTATCTATTAAGCATGTCCTTACATAAAACTATTGTTTTTTTTGTATCCCGCATCAATCAACATGACGAGACACCTTTAGTATATGCAGTGCGATATTAGTTGCATCTTTCATATGATTTATAGCATGCGCTGCTTCTAATTTGTTGAAATTCCATTTATGATGGGACGCTTTTAACTTGGCAGAGTCATATTGGTTGCATCTTTCTGTTGGAAATATGCCCTAGAGGCAATAATAAATTGGTTATTATTATATTTCCTTGTTCATGATAATCGTTTATTATCCATGCTAGAATTGTATTGATAGGAAACTCAGATACATGTGTGGATACATAGACAACACCATGTCCCTAGTAAGCCTCTAGTTGACTAGCTCGTTAATCAATAGATGGTTACGGTTTCCTGACCATGGACGTTGGATGTCGTTGATAACAGGATCACATCATTAGGAGAATGATGTGATGGACAAGACCCAATCCTAAGCCTAGCACAAGATCATGTAGTTCGTATGCTAAAGCTTTTCTAATGTCAAGTATCATTTCCTTAGACCATGAGATTGTGCAACTCCCGGATACCGTAGGAATACTTTGGGTGTGCCAAACGTCACAACGTAACTGGGTGGCTATAAAGGTACACTACAGGTATCTCCGAAAGTGTCTGTTGGTTTGGCACGAATCGAGACTGGGATTTGTCACTCCGTGTAAACGGAGAGGTATCTCTGGGCCCACTCGGTAGGACATCATCATAATGTGCACAATGTGATCAAGGAGTTGATCACGGGATGATGTGTTACGAAACGAGTAAAGAGACTTGCCGGTAACGAGATTGAACAAGGTATCGGGATACCAACGATCGAATCTCGGGCAAGTATCGTACCGCTAGACAAAGGGAATTGTATACGGGATTGATTAAAGTCCTCGACATCGTGGTTCATCCGATGAGATCATCGTGGAACATGTGGGAGCCAACATGGGTATCCAGATCCCGCTGTTGGTTATTGACCGGAGAGTCATCTCGGCCATGTCTGCATGTCTCCCGAACCCGTAGGGTCTGCACACTTAAGGTTCGGTGACGCTAGGGTTATAGAGATATTAGTATGCGGTAACCCGAAAGTTGTTTGGAGTCCCGGATGAGATCCCGGACATCACGAGGAGTTCCGGAATGGTCCGGAGGTAAAGAATTATATATATGAAGTGCTATTTCGGCCATCGGGACAAGTTTCGGGGTCACCGGTATTGTACCGGGACCACCGGAAGGGTCCCGAGGGTCCACCTGCCCCGGGGGGCCACATGGGCTGTAGGGGTGTGCGCCTTGGCCTGTATGGGCCAAGGGCACCAGCCCCAAGAGGCCCATGCGCCAAGAGATGAGAAAAGGAAGAGTCCTAAAGGGGGAAGGCACCTCCTAGGTGCCTTGGGGAGGATGGACTCCTCCCTGGCCGCACCCTTCCTTGGAGAAAGGGCCAAGGCTGCGCCCCCCTCTCTCTTGGCCCTATATATAGTGGGGGGAAGGGAGGGCAGCCCTACCTAAGCCCTGGCGCCTCCCTCTCCCTCCCATGACACATCTCCCTCCTCCCGCAGCGCTTGGCGAAGCCCTGTTGGAATCCCGCTACTTCCACCACCATGCCGTCGTGCTGCTGGATCTCCATCAACCTCTCCTTCCCCCTTGCTGGATCAAGAAGGAGGATACATCGCTGCTCCCTACGTGTGTTCAACGCGGAGGTGCCGTCCGTTCAGCGCTAGGATCATCGGTGATTTGGATCACGACGAGTACGACTCCATCAACCCCGTTCTCTTGAACGCTTCCGCGCGCGATCTACAAGGGTATGTGGATCCACTCCTCCCTCGTTGCTAGATGACTCCATAGATAGATCTTGGTGACACGTAGGAAAATTTTGAATTTATGCTACGTTCCCCAACACTTTCATGTGGTTTCTAGCTTGCATTGCTTCTTATTTGCTAGAATGGTTTCTGCTTAGTTTACACAAACAGTTGTGAACATGCCATGCCGTCCTGTTTTTCGTACATATTCCATCCTGGTATCATGTGTTTGCCTTACATCAAAGTAGTCATTGTCAGTACCATGCATGAATGAGTTATGAAGAGAGAATTTTATTTCTTTTTCTTGTCGGTTTTACTTGACAATTCAAAATCAATAAAGAGGAAGGAAGTCAGCAAGGCAGCGGGTAAAGGTGCTCCTTCCGAACGGAGGGCCTCTACAGTTTGTACTCCTCCACACCCCCAAGATGATTTCCAAGACAACACATGCATAGACACTCAACAAAGTTGTGTTTATGATGAGCACGTCTCCCCTAGTGCAGCATCACCGGTGCTCCCTCTAACTTGGCAATGTTATATATGGTTGCATGTTATGTGTGATATCTAGCTTGTATTGCTTCTAATTTTGTTGAATTCCATCTGCTTACTTTACACATTATACTTTAATAAGACACGTGTTCCTGTTTTTAGAACATACAATATCTGTCTATCATACCATGTTCTTACATCAAATTACTATTGTTGTGTAACCTGCAACAATCACTTATCATAAGACATGTTTGACTTCGGAGTGTGATATAGGTTACATCTCACATTCTATTCTAGCTTGTACTACTAATTTGTTGAAATGGCACTTATGACGAGATAGTTTTAACTTGGTAGAGTGATATTCGTTGCATCTTTCATATGTTGTCTAGCTTTCATTTCTTCTAATTTTTTGAAATGCCTTCTCCTTAGATTACACATCATAAGCTGTGAACATGCAATGTTGTGAATATGCAATGGCACTAATGACGAGAGACCTCTGAGATGGTAGTGTGATGTTGTTTGCATCTTGCATATGATTTATTTCTTGTACTGCTTCACATTTGTTTAAACGCCATTTATGATGAGACACTGTTAACTTGGCAGAGTGATATTTGTAGCATCTTTCATATGGTGTCTACCTTCCATTGCATTGCTTCTAATTTGGTGAAATGTCTTCTTCTTAGTTGACAAATCATAGTTCTCGTTATCTCTTCTGTCCTGTTTTTCATACACATTACATCCTCCTATCATGTGGTTGTCTAACATCAAAGTTCAGTTCGTCTGCATCACGCATCAATTTGTTCTGAAGAACTAAATTGTTATTCGTTTTTCTTGTCGGCTTGACTTAACATGGCATGGAGAAATAGGAAGAAACACAGAATGGTAGGGAATGAGAAGCGGATGAATCCTTTAGACTCTGCTAGTACTGATGGTGCAATAGAAGGTCAAAGTCCAGCGGAAAATTCTACAAAAATGGCATCCCATGCTACACGAGTTGCAAAAAAAGCCAAACAGAAACAAATAGCTGCCACCAAACAAGCAGAGACAGCCCTAGTTCTTGCAACACCTACCACACTACTACCAGCTGCATGACTTTCTCGTGCGTCAACTGAGCTAGCAGCACGTTCCCAAGCTCCCTTGCCACCTGACACTACTTACCAAGCACTCTTGACACAAGACGAGTTGGCAATATCAGATGAACCTGGTGAGCTTCAACAGCAAGAAGGTAGTTGCTGGAGTCAAGTTACAGTTGCATGCTTCTTTATATGTAGTCTCAAAGTTTGATGTACAGTAACACTTCCTATGTTCGTTGTTTGACTAGCACCTAGGCGCAAGAGGAAACAAACATCAGGGATAATGCTCGATGGGTTAACTAAATCTAGAGGAGGAAGAATGGAGATTCATTTTGAGGCAGGGTTAAAAAGGCCACGTGATGCTACAGAGTCAGCCAAGTTAGTATCAGAGGCAGTGGTTGCCATTAGGTGTCATGTATGTATCCTCCCAACATGGATTCAGTACAGGAATGACAAAGACGAAACCCAGTTCAACACCTTCCTCGACCATTTATCTGTAAGTATGGTTATGTATGGAAACTAGTAATATCGTCTTGCTTTGTCCCATACTTTCTAGGTTCCTGATAATGAGACTCCCATAATTTTCAACAGATGAGGTTCAAGTTGGATAGCCATGATGATGCAACCAGACAAGCTTGCACCCATGTTTTCAAGTCTGCTCTGCGACAGTATCAGTATAACTTGAGGAAAGCTCACTTTGAAGGCAAGGCTAACAGTGAACTTTCCCAAACATCTCCAGTGGAAAATATATCGGATGAGGACTGGAGGGGCCTTGTTAAACACTGGTCTGATCCGAAGTATCAGGTACATTATATATATGTGATCACATCACATGTTGAAGTCCTATTTACGCATGTGCCACACACATCTATCTTCTTATAGGTGAACCGTTCAAAGAATAAGGCCAACCGTACGAAAGTGAAATTCCAATAGACGGCAGGATCTCGTAGCTATATTGCACACAGCGAGGCTCTGTTGTTTCACTCTTTTCGCTGTACCATATTATTAGATCTATATTGACTTGTTCGAAATGCAGAGGAAATCCCGCAAGGACCAAAAAGTACCTGAACCAAATGCTGCATAAATCTTCAAGGACTATCACACCAGCAAGAAGAAGGGCATGATTACACCAGTCAAAGCCGCTGTTGTAAGTCCTTAATCCTCATGCCTTTTAACTACTACTTACTCTGACTTGTGCCTTGAACTGCATGGTTTGCAGCCAATGTCTATTACTCTTTTTAATTTTATACACAATTGACTTAGCGTATCATTGCACCTTACAAGGTTTAAAAGAGAGGAGTGATGTTCCTTTCATCTTGACCCGTAATCTAGTTCCGTGTTGGACTTGCCCACAC
The DNA here is from genome assembly GCF_018294505.1 of Triticum aestivum. Classification (NCBI taxonomy): domain Eukaryota; kingdom Viridiplantae; phylum Streptophyta; class Magnoliopsida; order Poales; family Poaceae; genus Triticum; species Triticum aestivum. The sequence continues at coordinate 177,386,634 of NC_057800.1, read as the reverse complement.
AACGTTACAATTTCCTGTTTGTCTGTTCTCAGTTGTTTTGTGATATGAATGATGTCATACTATGCTTAACGTATTATAAACTTCATCTCTTTATCCTTAGCCCTCAATACAATGTGAAGAAATAGACAATACATTAGCGATGGTACATGGTCATATGTTTGGAACCTAGTTTTATTATGTACTTTGCAATAAAATACAACTAATATTTTACATGGATTCACCAGAATAAGTTCTGTATATAGACCAAAGCTATTTTGTTTGTTTTTGCTGCCTCCTTAATATCTTCTGTTCTGGTACTACTAATGTAAAACCTCAACTTTTCAGCGAGCTATGGAAAAAATGGTGGAACTGCCACCTTCTGAAGGTGGCGAGGCAACTATAACCGCGATGTCAGCTCTTGCTACAGTGGGTCAGTACCTGTCCACTAACAGTGCCAAAAGCATGTTCCTGCGTAATACTGGGTTGGTTGTTAAGGCAATATCGTCAAAACTGCCTCATGATCAAGATATGCAAGCTCAAAGCAATGTTGTATCTGCGCTCAAGACACAAGTCCATTCCCTAACAGAGACCCTTTGTGAAACAAGGAGAAACATTGCTCAATGTCGTCAAGATATGCATGGTTTTGAAACCAGACTATCAGACATTTGCTATGTTGTTCAGGAGCCTAGGGGAAATGAAGGCGAGGGTTATGGTGCTCCATCGGACAATACAACATGAAAACGTAACAGTCAGGTCAAATGAACTAAGCTTATGAACTTCTGGTGGTGCATTTATCTGCTAGACTGTTAAGTTTTATGCCAACCTTCCTTTTTTTATATAGTTGTAATTGTTTTGGTGCGATACAAAATTTATTCTTAATGTGCAGCCATTGGCTGAAGAAAACAGCAAGCCATTTTTGTATAGTGTAGGGTGTTCCCTATATTTACACTGGTGGCGATCTTTGATGTCGAGTGGATGTAATTTGTGCAATTGCCTTAATAGCATAGCATTAGTTTCGGCCTTATTTATTTCCTAGTCTTCTTTTTCCCTGGTTTGCTAGTGGCCGCAACTACCATGGGCCATATACGGGCCGTAGGATCCATGGGTCTTCTACGGGCCGTCGATAAATGGGCCTGTAATCGGTGGGCCTAGGGTCGTCGGATAAATGGGTCTACATGGGCGTAATTGGTATCAGCCCAGCACGGTAATAGGCCGTAGGATAGCAAAGGCTTAATTCTGTCACAGGCATAACGGGTCGTTAATGGGCTAGAATATAGGACGGGCTGGAAACGGCGCAACGGGTTAACAGGCCAGAAACGGGGCGACTCTTGCCATGGGCCGAATTTGGCCCATTAGGGTAACAAGCCAATAACGGGCCGACTCTTGCCATGGGCTGAATTTGGCCCATTAGGGGAACAGGCCAGTAACGAGCCAACTCTTGCCATGGGCCAAATTTGGCCCATTAGGGGAATAGGCCAGTAACGGGCCGGAAGTAATCGAGGGCCGAAAAGGAGCCCAAGAAAGTATGGGCCGTCAATAGGCCGAAAGCTAACACGGGCTGGAAACGGCCCATGTAAATCATGGGCCGTTAAGGGGTATAAACAAAATTACTGTTCATTATGGGCTACAGTCACCACGGGCCTGTAAATGGCAGGAAGATACGAAGGCCTCATATGGGCCGAAAGACATCGTGGGCCATACATGGGCTGAAAGTGAAATGGGCTAGTGTTATATTAGACGGCCCACATGACATTGTTGGGCCGATTTCCTTTAGGGCCTAACGGGCCGTGAGTTAACGAGCCATAAAATGGGCTATTTGCGAAGAGACCGTTAACAGGCTTTTCATGGGCCAGCCCGTTAACTTTTGACCAAGTCAAACGGGCCGGCTTTGTAAGCTAAATGGGTCAGTGGTGGGTCGTGGCACGTGTCGACATATCATAGGCGCCTATCTGACCCACTGACGAGCTGACACGTGTTTCGTCCGGCCAACAAGAATTTTACACGTGGAAATTTCCCATTGGTCGGGGCTGTTATCGGGTTATCAGATTCAAAACCCGACCCGATAGCTTAACGGCGTTCCGTTACGGTGGATGCCACGTGTAGGTCACCCTTGACGAAAGCACTTCTGTGACGCGCGATTTATCGTCATGGAAGTGGACACTTCCGTGATGATAATTTTGGTAATGTCATGGAACACTTCTACGACAGCACAGGTATGACTATTTTGATTCTGTCATAAAATCGTCATGGATGTACATGCATGAAAAAAAATGCGACCTACTGTGACAAACACGTATCATCACGGGAGTGTATTTTTTTTGTAGTGTATAGTGCCGAAGAAAAGGTACATACGGAAAAAAACTCATTTGTGAGGAGCTTGATGCTCAAGGAATGACAAGAACTTCTGTCCGAGAAGCCCCCAGGTACAAGTGGCGTACATGTTTTAAAGATGTATCTGCCGATGGTGTGCGGTCTAGCCGCACTTAAAGCTTTTAAAGCGGGAAAAAGAAAGTAATCGGAAAAGAGAGAAAAAACAATGGAAACTACATGAGAGGGGGAGACTAACAATGAGTTTAGCGCTAGGCGTAGAATCTCCCGAGTCTGGCCGCGTTCCAGGGGTTCGGCTCAAGACGATTGTCTGATGCATCGCGAAGACAGTACACTCCTCCGGTGAGAACTTCGTCAATTATGAAGGGACCCTCCCATTTGGGCTTGGGTTTGTCCTTTTTCTTCTCCGGGAGGCGTAGAACGAGTTCGTCGACGTTGTAAGTCTTGGCCCGTACTTCTCTACTTTGATATCTTCGAGCCTGTTGTTGGTAAACTGTTGAACGAGCTTTTGCAACATCGCGTTCCTCCTCCAGGGCATCTAGGCTGTCCTGCCGATCGATCTCGGCTTCTCTCTCTTCGTACATACGCACTCTAGGTGAGCCGTGAATAATATCGTAGGGCAATACGGCCTCCGCACCATACACCATGAAGAAAGGTGTGTACCCGGTAGTACGGTTGGGCGTGGTCCGCAGCCCCCAGAGTACGGAGTTGAGCTCCTCAACCCAGTGTTTGTTTGATTCTTTCAAAGACCGTACTAGTCTGGGGTTGATGCCGCTCATAATAAGACCGTTGCCACATTCTACTTGACCGTTGGTTTGTGGGTGGTAGACGGAGGCATAGTCGAGTTTGATACCCAGAGTAGTGCCCCAGGTTTTTACCTCGTCGGCTATGAAATTGGAGCCGTTGTCAGTGATGATGCTGTGTGGGACACCATAACGGTGCACAACATCGGATATGAAGTCTATCACCAAGCCGGACTCAACCATTTTGACTGGTTTAGCCTCTATCCACTTAGTGAATTTGTCCACCATAACCAGCAGAGATTTTTTCTTACGGCTTCCCCCTTTAAGGGGTCCAACCATGTCGAGTCCCCAGACCGTGAAAGGCCAAGTGATGGGGATTGTTTGTAGGGCAGTGGGGGGCATATGGCTTTGATTGGCAAAGAGTTGGCATCCGACGCAATGTTGGACAAGGTCCTGTGCATCCGCTCGGGCCGTCGGCCAATAAAACCCCATATAGAAGGCCTTGCTAACAAGGGCCCGAGCTGCGGCATGGTGACGGCCGAGTCCGGCATGAATTTCAGCCAAGAGTTGTCGCCCCTCTTCCTCGGATATACATTGTTGAAGGACTCCGGTGGCGCTTTTCTTGTAGAGTTCTCCATCATGAACCTTGTAGGCCTTCGAACGCCGGACAATGCAGCGGGCCTCATTTTGGTCCTTAGGAAGCTCCTTCTTATTAAGGTAGGCCAGGAAGGGTTCGGTCCATGGGGCAATGACTGCCATGATGAGATGTGCCGATGGTGTTATGTCGATGTTTCCGGGATCTAGGGTTATGTTTGGGTCTGGACTAGTGTTGCTGTTTCCCCCTGCCACACCACGGATGGCTTGAAGAGACTTTCCAAGAAGGTATTAGGTGGGACAGGGTCGCGTTTAGTGCCAATACAAGCAAGAACATCGGCCACTTGATTACTTTCTCGAGCCACATGATGGAACTCAAGCCCCTCGAACCGGGCCGACATTTTTATGACTGCATTGCGATACGCTACCATCTTCGGATCTTTAGCGTCAAAATCTCCAATTATTTGAGATATTGCAAGGTTTGAGTCCCCGCGCACTTCTAGGCATTGTATGCCCATGGAGACAGCCATCCGGAGACCATGCAGTAAGGCCTCATATTCGGCTGCGTTGTTGGAGTCTGTGTATAGTATTTGTAGAACATACTGGACGATGTCTCCGGTGGGGGACGTTAAAACGACACCCACTCCTAACCCTGCCAGCATTTTGGAGCCGTCGAAGTGCATGACCCAATTGGAGTATGTGCCGTACTCTCTAGGGAGTTTGGCCTCTGTCCATTCGGTGATGAAGTCGGGCAGAACTTGGAATTTGATAGTTCGACGTGGTTTGTATGTGATGTCGAATGGCAAGAGTTCAATGGCCCATTTGGCAATCCGGCCCGTACTATCATGGTTGTTTATAATGTCGTTTAGTGGTACTTCGGAGGCCACCATGATCGAACACTCCTAGAAGTAGTGACGGAGCTTTTGGGATGCCATGAAGACCGCATATGCTATATTTTGATAATGAGGGTACCGGGATTTGCATGGTGTAAGGATACTAGACACGTAGTATACTGGCTTCTGAAGCGGGAATTTATGTCCATCCTATTCTCGTTCAACGACGAGTACGGTGCTCACCACCTGATGTGTTGCCGATATGTATAATAACATCGGTTCGCCGATGTTTGGTGCAGCCAGGATAGGATTGCTCACAAGAAGGGTTTTTATTTATTCCCATCCAGCTCTTGCCGCGTTCGTCCACTCGAAGTGGTCGGTTCGCCGTAGAAGGCGATAGAGTGGCACTGCCTTTTCTCCAAATCTGGAGATAAAGCGGCTTAGAGTTGCCACGCAACCTGCAAGTTTTTGAACTTGTTTAAGGTCTGGTGGCTTAGCCAATTGTGGCAAAGCTCGAATTTTGGCTGGGTTTTCTTCGATTCCCCTATCGGAGACGATGAAGGCCAGAAGTTTTCCAGCGGGGACGCTGAAGACACACTTTTCTGGGTTGAGCTTGATGTCATACGCCCTGAGGTTGTCGAAGATAAGACGTAAGTCGTCTATTAGTGTTTCCACATGCCTGGTTTTGATGACGACATCATCAACGTAAGCTTCTACTGTTTTGCCAATCTATTTCTCCAGGCATGTTTGAATCATGCGTTGATATGTGGTGCCGGCATTCTTGAGCCCAAAGGGCATGGTATTGAAGCAGAATGGCCCGTATGGGGTAATGAATGCTGTTGTAGCTTGATCGGATTCTTTCATTTTGATTTGATCGTATCCGGAGTATGCATCAAGGAAACACAGTGAGTCGTGTCCTGCGGTGGCGTCAATGACTTGATCAATGTGGGGGAGGGGGAAGGGATCCTTAGGGCAGGCTTTGTTGAGGTCTTTGAAATCAACGCACAGGCGCCAGGATTTGTCCTTCTTTGGTACCATCACCAGGTTTGCCAGCCAGTCCGGATGTTTGATTTCTAGAATAAATCCGGCCTCGATGAGTTTGGCCAGCTCCTCCCCCATGGCTTGTCGCTTGGGTTCGGAAAAGCGCCGCAGTGTTTGCTTAACCGGTTTAAACCCCTTTAATATATTGAGGCTATGTTCAGCCAGCTTGTGTGGGATCCCTGGCATGTCCGAAGGGTGCCAGGCAAATATTTCCCAGTTTTCGCGCAGGAATTCTCGTAGTGCAGCGTCAACTGTTGGGTTCAGTAGAGCTCCCATGGCTGCTATCTTCTTGGCGTCCGTTGGGTGGACCTGGAATTTGACTATTTCCTCTGCCGGTTTGAAAGAGGTGGATTTGGGGTGTTTGTCGAGGATCATGTCGTCCTTGTCCACTATGGAGCGTAGTGCGGTTAATTCTTCGGCCGCGAGGGCTTCGGATAGCGCCTCCAGGGCTAAGGATGCGGTTTTGTTTTCAGCATGGAGTGTTATGTCCGGATCACTGACAAGAGTGATTATACCGTTTGGTCCGGGCATTTTGAGCTTCATATATCCGTAGTGAGGTATAGCTTGGAAGCGTGTAAAAGCATCCCGCCCCAACAGGGCGTAATATCCACTGCTGAAAGGGGCCACCTGGAAGGTTATTTCCTCGGACCGATAGTTCTCCGGTGATCCGAATACCATGTAAAGTGTGATTTTGCCCGCGCACCATGCCTCCCGACTAGGAATAATTCCCCGGAAGGTGTGTTACTTTGTTTGATGCGACTCCTGTCTATTTCCATTTTATGGAGTGTGTCCTCATAAATGAGATTTAGTCCGCTGCCGCCGTCCATGAGGACCTTGGTGAGTCGGAACCCATCCACGATGGGGCCGAGGACTAACGCGGCTGGTGCTCGTGCTGTTCTGTACTTTGGTTCATCACCGGCGTTGAATGTTATAGTCGTGTCGTTCCATGGGTTTATTACAGCAATTTGGCAGACTTCGTTGAGATCGCGATGTGCCCTTTTGCGCTTGTTATTTGAAGCGAATGTCTCAAAGACTGTCAATACTCTTGGGTCGTCTTCTTCTGGGGGTGTTGTTCTGGGGCATCCTTGATAAGGATGTCCTCGCCGCTCTTGGCTACCTGTCATAGTATCCAACATGCTCTAAGGCTGTGGGTTGCCACGGTGTCTGTTATTGTATGTATTTTGCATGGGCAATCGAGCCTCCCTTTCAGAACAGTGCCTTGCCGTGTAGTGAGTTTGTGTTTTTTGACTGTTGGATAGGGCGTGCCATGAGGGTACGCCCTTTTCGCCTGTAGGGGAAGTTGGGTTGGGACTGGTGGTTCCCAGCGAGCTGCCCGAGTTTCCCAGGCGCTTTCCATCGTGCATTATTTTCGTACGTTGGTTGCTAAGTCAACAAATTTTAGTATGCGGCAGCGATTGATGGTGTTGAGGATTCCTTCATCCGCATAGTTTTTGCAGAACGCTAATATTGCATCCTCGTTGCGGCAATCCTTTACCTTATCCTTGACAAGGAGGAATCTGACCCAAAAGTGGTGGACCTTCTCCTGAGATTGTTGTTTTATGCTCATGAGAGCCTCTATATCCAGGTGGGTGGGTGGAATTAAATACGAACCCCGACCTAACCAGTTGTCCGGGGTCCGACGACCTTCAAGACTAGACAGTCCGGGTTTCGGAATATCTTCTGATTGTTTAGAACCGCTGTCCGATGCTATGTTTGGAGGGCTGGTTGTGTCCTTTCGTAGGTGAGTATCCGGCTCTTCATGAACGGCGACCCGAACATAGTCCGTCTTCAATATAGAAGAAGACTCGCCGTCCTGCTCCAGGACTGCCGCGATCTGGCGGGTGACCGGTGGGATTTCGGTTTCTCCCTGATCAATTTTAGGCCTGATCTGATCGTAATCTGTGGCAATTCCCAAAGCAGCGATGCGATCTAGCAGCTCATTTAAGGACGAAAACTCAACCGGATCCATCTGCTTGGAGTGCTCAGAGTTGATGTGAAGGGCATTTTCGATGGCCCAAGAGGTCATCGTCGGCCCTGCGGCCGAACGGGCGATCATAGTAAAGTCGCCCAGCCGGAGAGTTTGGCCCGAGGCCAAAACTACCCCTGTGGTAATATTGTCTTTAATGACAAGGCGAGCCATCGAGCCTTTTATCAACGGCACAGTGGAACTCTCAATGAAAGCACAAATGTCAGTGTCAAAACCAGCGGATCTCGGGTAGGGGGTCCCGAACTATGCGTCTAGGATCGATGGTAACAGGAGACGGGGGACACAATGTTTACCCAGGTTTGGGCCCTCTCTATGGAGGTAAAACCCTACGTCCTGCTTGATTCATATTGATGAATATGAGTGTTACAAGAGTAGATCTACCACGAGATCGTAATGACTAAACCCTAGAAGTCTATCCTATGTGAGTATGGTAATGAGTATATTTGTTGTCCTTTCCGGACTACCCCTTCGGTTTATATAGACACTGAGGGGATCTAGGGTTTACATGGAGTCGGTTACATAAGAAGGAATCTTTGGCCACCAAGCTTGCCTTCCACGCCAAGTAGATTTCAATCCAGACACGGTGCAGTCTTCGACCTTCATGTCTTCACAGCCCATCAGTCCGGCCCATGGATAACAGGCCAGACGCCCGAGTACCCCTTAGTCCAGGACTCCCTCATACGTGTTTCTCATCGACATTAGATTCATGTACATTTATTCCAGTTTTCGGTGTTCACACTTTGTCAATGTATCATCCATGCTTAATTTATTTTTCTTGCTTTCTTCTTGTGTGTCTGAAAAAACCTTAGAAAAACCAAAAAAATTAGTTGTAGTTAGTTTACTTTCTATGCATGCTTAGTTGTAGTATTAAAAATAAAACCCAAAAAGATTTCCTTGTTCTTCTTTTGCTTGTTGGGAGCTTTCCCGTCTAAATAGTTTTCTCGTTTTTGCTTTTCCCTTTTTATGTGCTTGTTCAAGAAAAACAAAAACTCCAAAAATATTTTAGTGTTTTTCTCTGAATTTCTTTACTTTTTATTCGAGTTGTACCGAGGAGAAGACCACGGTGAAAGAGCCCATTTTACCTTGTCTTCTCCTGTTGAATAAAATATTTGCAGATTCCAGCTCACTCCATGGCACTCTTGCACTATTATTATTTTCATATCGTTCGGTCGTACAAGTGAAAGGCAATAATGACGATATTCGATGAAGTGGCAGTGGCAGAAAGAAACGGGTATGAACTCGACTTGTTCTGTTTGTGTAAATATGTTTAACCTAGTATCCATGATTCATCCCCTTATGATTAAACATGTTTGCAATTACAATTAGACATTATAGTTTCTCATTACATGTATCTCTCCCTAATAATAAAGCACGGATTGAGTCTCCGGGTTCACCGTCGCAGCGTTTTTATAAAAAAGCCCCTATGGTTTTTATGAATTAAACCCGCTGTCTCTAATTTAGTGAGTCCGAAAAAACGTTTAGTTTTTACAAAAAGGGCCCTACATTTATTTGTATTCAACCTGCTGAAGCACCGGAGGAAAACGCATCGGGGGCTGACTGAAAACGCAAGGGAGGGGTCCTCCTCAATGTGGCGGCTCGATGAAGAACGGCGGCGGCGACTCGAGCTTGCAAAGGCTGGATCCGTGCGTGTTGGGGGTTGGGGAGGCGGATCCGGAGGCAGGCGGCACGGGGGGTCACCGGTAACGGCGAGCAAGGCCGGGGCGAGGCTTACCGGGCGGATCCAGGGCTTCTGCGGCCCCTGGGTAGAGACGAGACAAGGAGGTGAGGGAGAGATGAAGCGACAAAGGAAGTGGGGTGCGGCGACCTAGGCAGGAGCTCACTAGAGCCGGGTGACGGCCAACGGGCGCAGGTGACGGAGGGATACGACACAGCGTCGTCAAATCCTTGTAGGTGCGAGCGGACGACGGCGCCGTGGCTGGGCACGCGATGACACAGTGCCCCCCGTTGCTACGGCTTCCCGTTGAGTGCCCTAAGGCCGCGGGTGCTGCTCCTACACCCGCACCAGCAGCCCAAGGTGAGTCTCCTCTACCTGCTTCGAACCATGCCACTGAACTTCTGCCCCTCAACCCTACTGTTACTCCTAAATTAGCTCGACAGCGCTGACTCTTCCATAGAGGATGGTGTGGTGTCAGCCAGGCAGCATAACGCTTAACGAGTACATGTTTTGCAGGGGGATTCATACTCTTCCGCTCTAATTTCTTGGTTAGAGGCAATGCCCTCATGGTGTTTGATGAATTGCTATTTCTCCACCGCCCCTACATCAAGCTGCGCACCAGGAAGATGGTTGATATTGGGTACAGCATGTCGCCAAAGTACATGGTTCCCTTTCGTGTTCCTTTTTTCTTTCAGAAGTTCATTACTTATTTGTTTGCTAAATTTATGTTCGCGAGAGACTCTTGTGTTTTGGAATTTCACAATCCCTTCTATCTCTCTGTTATGATTTTGTTTTTTTGCCCTGTTATCCTAATATAGCTGCTGACTTAAGTAGTAAAATAAACCATGTCCCTTCCACACAATAGGAATTTTTTACTGTTACATACTCATCAAAGTTACATGGTGTGCAGTTTAGAAATTTGATTACTAGGGGACTTTTACTACATGTCCAGTTATGGTTTCATGATAAAAGGAGCGCGCACCAAACGTTTGTTGAATTGCTATTTGAACAAAATGTATGGAGTTCTTGTTGCGTGCTTCAAGTCATCAACCATGTAAAATAAATCCTATAAGTTGTTCTCACCATACAATCTTTTGAACCAATTTTGTAAAGTTACTATGATATGATTATTGTTTTTGTAAGCTTCCCTATAGATATATTAGAGCTATTAACTCTACAAAAGCCCATAAAATATATATGCAAACTTGCATAGAAATAACTCATTTTAATTGTTATTTGGTGATTGTGGGTCAGACATTATCCGACGGTCAATGAATTACCTCTTGTGTTTCCTGGGTTTAACATCTAGAAATGGATGGCAAGTTATTTTTTATGACATTTACTCGCCAATAAATCATGTGTCATTATAGTAATTTTTTTTTGTCTTATTACTAAAAGGTCTAACTGATGTGCACAAGGACCATAAGACATAAATGGTGTTGAACCATATAATATTCACCAAGATCATAACTTTATATTTTGTTCACAGAGATCTTAATTTTATGTTCTGTTTTCGGAAAAAACCATCAGATGATTGTCCATGATTTATATTAACATACCGGCTAGCAGCTAGGCAACCAGTTCAAGCTGAGATTGGCTTAGTTAGCTGTAACCATCGAGTTATTAGGGCATCTCGTGTAATTGATGGTGTACTAGGGTCATTGTTTTACGCTTTATGGACCTTGAAAACCTGCAACAAAATTATTCCCGGTTCAATTTTGTCAGAAAATGTATAGTGCCCCCTAGAGTAATTGTCTGGTTGAGTTAATGTGTAACATGTAATATGTACATGATCATTTAATTTCAATCAGCTGCGAAATTGTTGCAACAGGTCATGTTTGATCACTTTTGAGAAGCATCTAAATTTTGTATTTTTCATCACTTACATTTCAGCAAGCCCATAGTTTGTTTGTGTTATATGTCTGCTGATTTCAGTGCTCGAGAGTCTAGACTTCAGAGTAATAAAGTACTGAAAGCTATTAGTTAATAGTGTTTTTTCTTGTTTTCTACTAAAACTTGACATATTATCACAATTGCTTTGCCTAAGAGGGCCAAGATAGGTATTTCCACTAATTGCACATATTTGGATCCTACGTCAGGCAACTGTGAAGAAATTACTCTAAACACAAAATAAAATCGGCAACATTATACATTGAAAGGCACAGTAAGTTCCCACTATTTGTGCAGCACCTATGTGACAATTTTTCAGTTTACCTTTGATATAATTCTGTGTACAATCTCTGGGTTTGTTGCCTTATAAGAGACTAAATTCTTTGTGGATTTCTTGATCTGCTTTCGACTACGGCAGTTGATAGCAAAATCTGGCAGTGGCAACCAATTATTGGTCACAGGCTAAGGTAAGATGGGGAACTGCAACGAGGGAGCAGGTAATGTATTCGTCAGGAATGGAAGCTGCACTTGCACGCACGCTTGCTTGCTTGCCCATTTACTGCTATCTGCTGCTCAAGAGGATGACAAAGTCCACACCGAAGGTGTTTGAAGAAATGACCCAGTGGGTGGGAGTGAATTAAATAGTGTTTGTGGCTTGGTAATTTACTTGTGTTTTCTCCCCTCTTGCCTATGATGACATTGTACTGGCGCATCACCGAAAGGCTTGCTGACCTGGTGGAAGAAACATATGTGCTCTCTCGCCTTATTTATTTTGCCACTATACAATTCATGCTGGAACATATGATTTTCCTCTATTTAGTGCATATTTCAGTAGTTAGATATTTGAGAAGGAAATACACGTTCCTGCATACTGTACTATGCTTGAACACATAAGAAAATCCGTCCCTCATCCATCACATGCCTACGAAAAGGGTAAAAGAAAATGAAATATGTACTATATTATGTAGATGGGAGGTGGCGTCCGATGAATTGAGCATTGTATCGCGTGCTGGCAGTGCTACTACATTGATCTGACGACTATTGTTATCTATGCAACTTCATGCCATGGAAAACTGATTTCCGATAGTGAACTTCTATAAATCAAACCGTAGCAACACACGAGCATATTTACTACCACACTAAATATGCTGAAAAACATGCTGAGTGAAACGTTATTCACTTAATCTTGGGTTGTGCGTTGATTACTATAATTCAGAAGCTTTAGTTTATTTGGGATCTGGTTGGAAGAGGAAATGAGATGGCCGAGGTTCTAATGGATTTCCCCCAAATCGACAATGACATTGCCTGACATGATGTGAAGAGTGGAGCTGCTTTACTATAGACTGGGAGCCGGCCACGACCCGATGACCCATGGTATGTAGATGATACACCGGTGAGGCGTTGCAAGGGACCAGGAGGAGCTCACGATTTTCCGGGACATGGAGGAGTTTGCGATTTCCAAGCTAGGCCTGCCCGACCTGCTGAGCATGTGGAGGACGCATGTGGATGACTAGGAGTCCGTTGTTTTCTTTGCAGAGAAGCACAAGAGTCCCCCGATGTAACACACACTCTTTTGTTATTGGATATAAAAATGATGCTTAATGACACATGAAGCAGGTTGTGCGCCTTTTCTTTGCCCGGTGCAACGCACAGGCATTTGTCCTAGTAAGTACCTAGGAGTGGATAATGATTTATCTTGGTTATCAACATTGCGTTAAAATGAGTGTGATGTAGTATGATGATATGGTATCCTCCTCTGAATGTTCGAGTGGCTTGACTTGGCACATGTTCATGCATGTAGTTGAATCAAAACCAACATAGCCTCTATGATATTTATGTTCATGGTGTTCATAGCCTACTCATGGTAGTGTCCAATGTTACTTATGCCTAATGCATGTTCATGACCGTTGTTGCTCTCTAGCTGGCCGCTTCTCAATCTAATTGCTAGGCTTGGCCGGTACTAAGTGAGAATTCTGCTTGTACATCAAAAACCTTGAAACCAAAAGTTATTTCAAATGAGTCCACCATACCTACCTATATGCGGTATTACCCTGTTGTCTTAAGTAAATTTGCATGTGCCACCTCTAAAAACGTCTAAAAATATATCCTTTTTGTGTGCCTGGATCGTTCATGGAACGACAGGAGGTGGTCGGTATCTTCCTGCTAAGCGGGCTATTCTTAGGTCGAGTGTTTATTCACTGCCATCACACGAGAAAAGGGTGCTAATAGGGATGCCCGGTCCCAAACTGCAAATAGAAAAAGCTTACAAATAGTCAAACAAAAACTCCCAATGGTGTCAAAACGTTTACTTTTATCGCTTGGGAACCGCCACTAGTGTGCTTAGCATGGAAGATATTGATAACTGATGGTCGTGAAGTAAATGAGAAGGGTGCATGTCTCAAAATATCATTTACCTCTATTTTAAAAACTTGAGCTCTGGCACCTCTGCAAATCACTGCTTCCCTCTGCGAAGGGACTATCTATTTACTTTTATGTTGTGTCATCACCTTCTAAAACAAGCGCCAGAACCTGAGAGCATTGCTATCATGACTTATGCATTGTGTGTAGCTAATGTTCGGTGCATCATGAGTGGATCTTTTCTACCATGAATTACAAAGTTTTGTCGCTGCTTGGACTTTGGGGTGCTCTGCATTTATGTTTTGCGGTCTCAGACAGGGCTAGCGAGATACCACTATTGCCATATTATATCATGGTTGTTATGACAACGTGTTGCTGTTTGAGATATCTTATTATTTCTCGCTAGTTGATTATGTTATTGATATGAGTTAATATAATCTTTAAGAGTTATTGTCGGCATGGTTAGTTATAATGTTGGCTGAAAACCTGGGAGCTGTTTAAGCTTATTTATGCAAACAAGAGCAAAAGAGTTCGTAAAAGTTTTTCTTTTTCGCTTTCAGTTTATCAACTGAATTTCTTGAGGACAAGCAAAGGTTTAAGCTTGGGGGAGTTGATACGTCTCCAACGTATGTACTTTTCCTAACGCTTTTCCTCTTGTTTTGGACTCTTATTTGCATGATTTGAATGAAACTAACCCCGGACTAATGCTGTTTTTAGTAGAACTACCATGGTGTTGTTTTTGTGTAGAAATAAAAGTTCTCGGAATGGAACGAAACTTTGCAAGGAATTTTTATACAATAAACAAGAATTTTTGGAGCCAAGACCCACTGAAGGGGGGCACCTGGGTGGGCACAACCCACCAGGGCGTGCCCCCCTCTTGGCGCGCCCAAGTGGGTTGTCCCCACCTGGTGGCCCCGCAGACCCTGATTCCAACTCCATAAATACATATTTTTCTAGACAAAATCAGGGAGAAAGAATTATCACAATCCACGAGACGGAGCCGCCGTCACCTCCTGTTCTTCATCGGGAGGCCAGATCTGGAGTCCGTTTGGGGCTCCGGAGAGGAGGGTCTTCATTTTTCGTCATCACCAACCCTTCTCCATCACCAATTCCATGATGCTCCCCACCGAGAGTGAGTAATTCCTTTGTAGGCTCGCTGATCGGTGATGAGTTGGATGAGATTCATCATGTAATTGAGTTAGTTTTGTTAGGGCTTGATCCCTAGTATCCACTATGTTCTAAGATTGATGTTGCTATGACTTTGTCATCCTTAATGCTTGTCACTTTGGGCCCAGCTGCCATGATTTCAGATCTGAACCATTTATGTTATCACCATTATATCCATGTTCTAGATTCGATCTTGCAAGTTATAGTCACCTACTACGTGTTACGATCCGGCAACCCCGGAGTGACAATAGTCGGGACCACTCCCGATGATGGCCGTAGTTTGAGGAGTTCATGTATTCACCGTGTGTTAATGCTTTGTTTCGGTTCTCTATTAAAAGGAGGCCTTAATATCCCTTAGTTTCCAATAGGACCCCGCTGCCACGGGAGGGTAGGACAAAAGATGTCATGCAAGTTCTTTCCATAAGCACGTATGACTATTTATGGAATACATGCCTACATTGTATTGATGAACTGGAGCTAGTGCCGTATCGCCCTAGGTTATAACTGCCTCATGATGAATATCATCCAACAAGTCACCAATCAAATGCCTACGAATTTATCTTATATTGTTCTTGCTAAGCTACTACTGTTATTGTTACTGTTACACTTGTTACAAAACTATTGCTATCACTATTACCTTTACCATTGCTGCTACTACTATTATCAAAACTATCATACTACTTTGCTACTGATCACGTTGCTGCAGATAATTAATCTCCAGGTGTGGTTGAATTGACAATTCAGCTTCTAATACCTCCAAATATTCTTTGTCTCCCCTTGCGTCGAATCTATAAATTTGGGGTCAATACTCTACCCTCAAAAATTATTGTGATCCCCTATACTTGTGGGTTATCATGCATCTCCAAGATAGATATTTCGTGAGCGTAGGATTTTTTTTGAAATTGCATGCTACGTTCCCCAAGAGTGGCATCCGAGCCAGGTCTATGCGTAGATGATATGCATGAGTAGAACACAAAGAGTTCTGGGCAGTGATAGTCATGCTGCTTACCACCAACGTCTTATTTTGATTCGGCGGCATTGTTGAATGAAGCGGCCCGGACCAACCTTACATGACCACGTTCATGAGACCGGTTCAACCGACAGACATGCAACTAGTTTTTCATAAAGGTGGCTGGCGGGTTTCTGTTTCTCCAACTTTAGTTGAATCGAATTTGACTACGGCCAGTCCTTGTTGAAGGTTAAAACATCAAACTTGACGAAACACTGTTGTGTTTTTGATGCGTAGGTAAGAACGGTTCTTACTAGAAGCCCGTAGCAGCCACGTAAAACTTGCAACAACAAAGTAGAGGACGTCTAACTTGTTTTTGCAGAGCATGTTGTGATGTGATATGGTCAAGACATGGTGTGATATACGTTGTTGTATGAGATGATCATGTTTTGTAAAAGTTATCGGCAACTGGCAGGAGCCTTATGGTTGTCGCTTTATTGTATCAAATGCAATCGCCATGTAATTACTTTACTTTGTCACTGCGCGTTAGCGATAGTTGTAGATGCAATAGTTGGTGAGACGACAACGACGCTAAGATGGAGATCAAGGTGTCAAGCTGGTGACGATGGAAATCATGACGGTGCTTTGGAGATGGAGATCAAAGGCACAAGATGATGATGGCCATCTCATGTCACATATTTTGGTTGCATGTGATTTTTATCTTTTATGCATCTTATTTTGCTTAGTACGGCGGTAGCACTATAAGATGACCCTCACTAAAATTTCAAGGTATAAGTGTTCTCCCTGAGTATGCACCGTTGCGACAGTTCATCGTGTCGAGACCACGTGGTGATCAGGTGTGATAAGCTCTACGTTCACATGCAATAGGTGCAAGATTTTTTTGCACGTGCGGAATACTCGGGTTAAACTTGACGAGCCTAGCATGTACATGCATGGCCTCAGAACACCGGAGACTGAAAGGTCGAATGTGAATCGTATAGTAGATATGATCAACATAGAGATGTTCACCATTGAAAACTACTCCATCTCACATGATGATCGGACATGGTTTAGTTGATTTGGATCATGTGATCATTTAGATGGCTTGAGGGATGTTCATCTAAGTGGGAGTTCTTGAGTAATTTGATTAACTGAACTTAATTTATCATGAACTTAGTCCTGATAGTATTTGCATATCTATGTTGTAGATCAATAGCTCGCATATAGCTCCCCTAGTTTATTCTTGATATGTTCCTAGATAAAACTAAGTTTAAAGATCATAGTAGCAATGATGCGTATTGGGTCCGTGATCTGAGGATTATCCTCGTTGCTGCACAGAAGAGTTATGTCCTTGATGCACCGCTAGGTGATAGACCTACTGCAGGAGCAGATGCAGACGTTATGAACATTTGACAAGCTCGGTATGATGACTACATAATAGTTTAGTGCACCATGCTTTATGTCTTAGAAACGGGACTTCAAAAAGTTTTTGAATGCCATGGAGCATATAAGATGTTCCAATAACTTAAATTGGTATTTCAGACTCATGCCCATGTCGATAGGTATGAGACCTCTGACAAGTACTTTGCCTACAAGATGGAGGAGAATAGCTCAGCTAGTGAGCATGTCCTCAGAATGTCTGGGTACTACCATCGCTTGAATCAAGTGGGTGTTAATCTTCCAGATAAGATAGTGATTGACAAAGTTCTCTGGTCAATATCACCAAGGTACTAGAACTTCATGATGAACTATAATATGCAAGCGATGACGAAAACGATTCCCAAGCTCTTCGCGATGCTGAAATCAGTGAAGGTAGAAATCAAGAAATCGCATCAAGTGTTGATGGTTAACAAGACCACTAGTTTCAAGAAAAATGGCAAGGGAAAGAAAGGGAAACTTCAAAAAGAATGGGAAGAAAGTTTCCACTTGTTAGGACCCCGATTCCAAGTCACATCGATCTAGCCGGTAACACCTCATATCACTTTGCGGCCTCACGCACGGTATTCCCACGGGTGTCGCCTTACCATGGACCGAGACCGTTTGCGCCTTTTGGCTCACATATATGATAGTGTCGCTAGCATCCATATGACAGAGAACCCGGGCCGACATGGCTAGTCGTGAACCCGAAGCGGCACTAACCTATGGGGACAGGCATACATGAATCACATCGAGCATGCCGGTCAGCAGCGTGTGAATCCGGGCTGTAGCACTGGGCTAACAGGACTCTGGGAACCCGGGCTGAAGCAGGCTAGGCAGGACTTCGGACGTCACCGCGTGACATTTCCCCGAAGGGACAGACACAGGAACGAAGTGAAACACATGCCGGCCAATCAAGTGTTTCGGAGCAGTAGTGCTGGGCTAGCAGGACTCCGGTGAACCGGGCTATAGCGGACTACTATGGCTCATGGAAGCACAAGACTACATTTCCCCATAAGAGAGGCTGCCAAGGATAAACAACTAGATTGTCGGATCCCACACATACCAAGCATTTCAATCATACACACAATATGCTCGACATGTGTAAATACAACATGGCATCACAACAAGACTCTACGACTCAAACATTTATTCATTAGGCTCCGAGGAGCGAGATATTACAAACATGGGTCTCATGACCCAACAATCATAGCATACAAATCAAGCACATGCGGAAGCTTAACATGTCTGAGTACAGACATCTACAAATGAAAAAGTCTAAGAAGCCTGACTATCTACCAGATCCTGCCGAGGGCACAAGATCATAGCTGAGGTAGCAAGCTAAACGTTGAAGCCCACACGGAACTACTAGCGAGACTGGCGTCTCTCTACAAAACATAAATTAAGCAAACGTGAGTACAATTGTACTCAGCAACACTTACATCAAAACTAAGTACATATGCATCGGTATCAACAAAGGGGGTGGTGGAGTTTAACTGCAGCAAGCCAGCTTTGACTCAATGGCTAACTTGAACTACAACTGCAAGCAACTCTTTTGAGGTGGCACACACGAGTCCACATATTCACAATTCAATACACCACTATGGATCCGCTCCCGTCTCCCTACTAGAAGGCCATCCACAGCACTCACACTTATCTTGCGAGTTTTAGAGTATCCACTTTCACTTGTCTATGAACTGTTATAGGCAACCCAGAAGTCCTTTACCGCGGACACGGCTATTCGAATAGGTCATTTATAACCATGCAGGGGTGTACTTCTTCACACACGCTCTCGCTACTTACCATCATGTACACGTCGTGTATCTCAGCAACCTTCAAGCGGAAGCTTGGCGAGGGAGTTGGCCACGACCTGACTAACCACACAAGTCTCTAGTCCAGGTTTATCGCCTATTCGGGTTCCATCCACGAGGAGATCCGGCCGGAGTTTCGCTCACAGCCCCAAACGATATGTGCATGGTTCCCGAGACACCAAACGGGTGCCCGGTACATCGTGCCACGGTGTATCCACCGCATCATAGCCCACCCCTAGGGTCAGCGCTACGCACGGCCTCCAACACATATCCTACAAAAACCAGAAACTAGTTGCAACTCCTGGACAGAGGGCAAGGGCAGTTAATAAGTCGAGAGGGTCCATTGGTTTCGGGCCCAATGCGTGGTAGTAGCTGTTCATGGATCACAAACACAGAACTCAGTTCCTGAGGACGGTTTCAATGAGACAACCCACCATGTACTCCTACATGGCCTCTCACCGCTACCTTTACCAAATCATGTTCACACACTTAGCTCACACATAGTAGGACATGTTCACACACCTCCGATTCATCCCCGATGAATCAGACCTAACACAATTCTATGCAACAGCAGGCATGACAAACAAGCATGAATGAGTAGGCACATCAGGGCTCAAACAACTCCTACTCATGCTAGTGGGTTTCATCTATTTACTATGGCAATGACAAGTCATGCAGAGGAAAAGGGTTCAACTACCGCATCATGTAACAGTTGAATCGTTGTTGTCCTAATGCAGTAAAAGAGAGCAGGAGCAAGAGAGTGGGATTGTATCAGAATGAACAAGGGGGTTTTGCTTGCCTGGCACTTCTGAAGATAATATAGTTCTTCATCGGTGTCATCGAACTCATCGTCGGGAGCACGTCTATCGAGAGGGGACAAACACCGGCAACTGAGAAAGAACACAATAAAATGCAATGCAACAATATGATGCATGTTTATGACATGGTGATATGCTGTGATTTGAGCTGATGCAACTAGCAATGATTTAAATGAAGTTGATTTGAATACAAGATTCAAATTCAAACTCCATATATAATTATTTAGATGCAATTTATGTGTTTTTCCCTAACCAGCAACCATAAGTTGTTCTAACATGCATGAAAATGCCATAAATAGATTCCTTGCATTTTCATATATAAATTATTTCCATCTGAGTTATAGATTATTTTCTATGATTTTAAGAAGTTTTGGGCATTTCCTGAAATAAATAAATCATTTCTGATTTATTTTAAATCCAAGAAAACATTACTACGTCAGCATGATGCCTGAGTGACGTCAGCAGGTCAAAGGCGCCAGCCCAGGTCAAACCTGATGGCTGGGCCCCACTAGTCAGTCTCATAGTTAACTATTTGGGTTAACTAGACTAACTAAACAACACTGGGCCCACTAGTCAGTGACTAACTAAACTAACTTAATTAAGTTTAGCTCTAACTAACTTGGTTAGCCGGGCGAGGCCCGCATGTCAGTGACTCAAGGGTCAAACAGAGGTCAACCTCGGGTCAAACCCGACGCTAACTGGGCTTTGACCCACTGTGGGGCCTACTGTCAGCGTCTGTTGAGGCCTAAGTGGCAGGGGTTAGCGCTAAACTAATGAAGCCACATCAGCTCACCGGAGTTACGTCGGTGGCGACCAGGAACGCGGCGGAAGTTCGCCGGAATGGCGCTAGGGGCGGTGGCTGGGTGTGGTGAGGGCACCAGAGGGGAGCCCTCACTCGGCTACATCGAGTAGAGGCAGCAGCGGGTCACAGGGTGGCTGGAGCTCGCCGGAACTGAGCTCCCGGCTGTACCAGAGTTCGGGCGCGAGCAGGGATGGCATTGCAGTGTGCTAGAAGAGTGGGCGAAGAGCGTTGCGTGCTCCTGGGACCACAGGGAGCGCGGCGACACGCTCGCACGCGAGCGGCAGTGGCTGCAACGGGGTCATGATGAGCAGGCCAATGGGCTCGAGGAAGCGCAGACAGCGTCGTGGCCTGGCGGCGATCTCCGGCAGCCAGCGTTGAAGGAGATGGTGGTGGCAGCGTTTCGCGGCGTTCAGCGTTGCCCGTCTCGGCGGAGAGGACGTGGGCGACATCGCGGAGACCATGGGCATGTTGGCAGGGCATGGGGAAGGCGGTGGCCGCGGTTTCACGGCAACGCGGACGCGACAGCGTCGGCCATGGCGAGCAGGGGCGAGGGAGAGAGTGAGGGAGAGGAAAGACGGGCCAGGTGGGTTCGGGTCGTCGTCGAGGCGGTTCAGCCACGCGTCCAACTGTTCAGCGGCAAGCAGGAGGTGGCCAGCGCGTCGTCGGCGCGCTCGAGCGAGCTGCTTCGTGCGCTGGCGCGGGGAAGAAGATGCCCGTGCCCCTGGTGGGCTGGCTGGGCCAGCTGGGCCGCTAGGTGGGCCCCAGGTAAGGAAACTCTCTCTTTGTCTTTCTATTAGTTTTCTGTTTTCTATTTATTTGATTTGTTTTGAATTAGTAATAATACTAACTCATTTCCATAAATCCTGGGATATATTTTGGGCTCTATTTGAAATATTTACAACTACCCAAAATTGTTTCCAGGATTATTCGAGCATTGAAAATATTTATATTGATTGAATGCCCAAATTCAAATACCTAGGGATTTAATTCAAAGCCCAAATGTGTCCAGCAAAAATGCAAATCATCTTGGGTAGATGCTTCCACCTTAAACCTGAGATGATGAACATTTTTAAAAGCCATTTTGAGTTCATTGAAAATATTTTTATTTGGAACTATTTGAATTGCATTTGTGCTAGGGCTTGATTATCCCCATTTCAGAGTTTCATAAAACTTAAACATGATGGCATGATGATCATGTAAGGTCAAGCAAAGGCTAAGGCTAGGGCTGTGAAAACTCACCCCCACTAAACAAGAATCTCGTCCCGAGATTCAGACGTAGGGTGAGAAGACAGAGGGGATACAAGGTAACACAATCTTCATGATCCCACTGCCCTTCTTGAAGATGTTGAATCATTACATCATCTTGAACTTGACGTCTTTGCCTTCGAGGGTTTCACCCAACACGATGATGACAGAAAGAAAATCTCTAGGAATCAATCTTTCAAAAACTCGAGCAACTCACGACCAACTCATGGTTTGAGACATGATAACATCTCTCGAGTTGGGACACAAATCACACAATAAGTGGGATGGAGGGAACAAACATCGAAGGTTCAAATTGGTAGGCAACAATTCCACGCTTATGTAGATGGTGGGTATGTGCCAACGTGGCGAGGAGATAAGTTGCCACGATTCCATAACGGGGCACCTTAGGGAAGGTGACTCATAGAACTATTCCCTTAAGTGGCAAAAAGAATTACGTTTGATACTTAGATCATTGAAACTCTCTATACCAGCCTAAGGCGAATCACAAACGATTGTTTCATGGAGTTGGAAAGAATGGCACACTCTGACTAGAGTGGACGATGTGGACTACCTCTTTGAAGACAACACAATGGAGGATTTCTGCTTATCATCAAGAATGATTAGGACCCAAAGTAAGACCACTTTGAAAATGATCCTAAACAATTATTGAAAGTCGGACGCAGTAGAATGGCACAATGGCGGTGCAGGATGGGAACAAAATGCAAGTGCTGGGAATGATTCTAGTAACTGGGGAGAGGGTTCACCGGTAGAGGGTGCTTCCACCAGTAGGATAGCTATAGACAATTGAGAGAACGGAGGCACGTTCCAGCTAATGCTAGCGACAAAACTTAGTGCCTGAGCGTGCTCTCAAGAACTTGAGCATTCCCATACTCATCAAGGTCATACCAACATCCGTGACGAGGATCCTGGCAACACATCTTACTACTACGATGACTGGTGGTGGACAATGCAGATGCAAAGGAAGACGACACCTTCCCAGATTTCACCTTAGCGAGGCCAAGGGAACAAAATCTGGACGGTCGACCGAGAAACATTTAGCACTCTGCATATAATGTTCCCCTTGATGTGCTAGCTTAACCCATTTATAGATATGGTTTGATATCTAGAACATCAAGTACAAGGTCGGAGTTCGGGAGCACAAAAATCCATAAGGAATAACTATCAGAGTAAATCCTACGAAATCCTTATGGGGAGGTGGCCAACTTTTCCAATCAAGATAGTACAATAACAGGTCTCCCGGCTAGGTGTGTTGACCAGAACATCAACCCTGTCGGGACCTACATCATAGATCGTGGAAAAGTTCCAACCATCATATCTGCCTGAGATTCACATCTGGTTGGTAATAGGATATTTCACACATCATGTCTGGAAAAGAAAGTTTGCAACACAAACCGACGAGATGACGTTGTGAGATTCTCAGAAAATGAACTACGATAGTAAGCTCCAAAACATGACCCGGTTTTGCTACAAACCTATGAACACGCTGTCCCAGACAAGCATGACCACATAGTAGTCTTATAATAAAACACTAGCGAGTCCAGATGGGGAACCATCATCGAGGATATCGAAGTCCTTGCGTAAGTCTAGCTCTTAAGAAGAAACTTCTTCTCCTTGAACAAATCAATCAGTGGCTTGGTGTGCTAGGGATACCTATAGAATGAAGGTTGCAAGTCTCCAAACCATAGAATACTTCGCACGTATGCATGACTGATTTGGGATGATTCCAATGGAAACAAAACAAACCTTTCTCAAATTCATGGCGGCAACTTACACCTAGTGCACGTGAACTTGGAGAAAGTCACTTCTTTCATCCAAGCCTAAGCTTCATGAACGAAACATGAAGGCATTGCTTACAAGGTTTTCAACACTAGGTTGATGTTCAACATGAATCATGGGGGAGATAAAATGCTGCTGATGGGCTCAACAACAACTCATCAGAATTTTCCATATCACTGGACTTCCACCATCATGTGAACACGGTGATAGCATTGCTCAGACCAAAAGATGTAATGGTGTATGCTCAAGGGATCAACCACGAGTAAGACAACATTACAAAAATCATTGGTTCTGATTTGAGTTGGCGATAGCCCATACTCAAGTCAAAGTCTTAACAAGGCAATAGATCCAACAACTGATCACGAGGACCAATCAATGGAGATATCATCTTTCTTCAATACACACACACGCACAAAAGATATCCCTTAACATGAACTAAGTCAGACAAGCTTTTATCTTCCAACTCTCCAAGTTGTTGTTTAGCTTAACCAACTAGCTCAGGGTGTCTGGCACAGATTCTTGGAGAAAGGGTGGTTTACAAGAAAACCAACTTGATCACGAGCTCAACATAACAATCGGGAAACAACCTGGTGATACTTCTGAGAAGATATTCGGAAAATCACGAACCACCAATATATTACTAAACTCGAGAACATTCTTGCTTTTTAGGGCAAGACGATGGGACCAAGAAACTGATGGATTTCCAAAATCCTATCTCATTGATCGAAGAGTGCACCGAAAATAAGGACTAGGTAGCACGATCAATGTTAGAATGATGATTCAGTAACCATCACGCTAAGAATGAGAATATTTTCCATTTACTACCAAGCAATGAGTTGCTCGGAGTATTGATTTCACACATCACGATTCACTTGTCGGCATTCCGGTTACGACAACACGATGACCGAGGAATGAATGATGATGGTGAGAAGTATCACTGCATCAAGAATTCATAAGAGATGGCACAATTCCTATGATATTCTTGACATAAAGAGGGCAACACTCCATGGTAGAACAGAACAAAAGCTGGATTGGCATTTTGATCTGCGGGATACAACTACTTTGACCCATTCCTAGATATGGATGAGGTACTGGGGTTTGTTTCTCCTAATCATTCTGAAATAGAACGGCTCGACGGACCACAAGAATAATAGGCACCGATGAACGAATGCTCACATACTCTTGACTATCAATTGATAGATGAAGGTCGGAATATAACG
Organism: Triticum aestivum; assembly: GCF_018294505.1. Classification (NCBI taxonomy): domain Eukaryota; kingdom Viridiplantae; phylum Streptophyta; class Magnoliopsida; order Poales; family Poaceae; genus Triticum; species Triticum aestivum. The sequence goes on along the minus strand of NC_057800.1, from coordinate 177,361,981 downwards.
GAAGGGGGACAACTCAAAGGAACATATAAATTTCTGAGTTGTGGATGCATAGATTAGTATTTCGAACGAGTTCAACATATTTCTTCCGGATAACCCATGCAGAAAGGTAGGGTTGGTAGAGTCACAACATAGAATGGGGAACTCATCAGGAGCACTCTGACGTGACCTTTTGGTTCAAAAGAACTCCTGCCAAGAATGGTTCATGATAATTGGAAGAAGGATGTACCACGAACCTCGAGGACTATCGCAAAGGTTACTAATATCCTAAAGGAACTAGCAACACTATCAACATGAGGTAAGTAGGGTGAATCTTGGGTCAAGAACCCAGGAGTAGAATACCTACTACTAAATGGCATCACGGGATGCTTTCGAGAATGGTGGCCAGAATCATCACACCAGGAACACAAAACATGGCTAGATTACTAGGTGACTCCCTAAAACACCTAGGGTCATAATAATAGCTCCAACATATATGTCGAGGTAGTAGAGTACTAGACCGTTAGTGTACTTAATCTGGCCCAAAAGGACATCGGAAACGGGAAGAAAGGATTGCAAATGCATCAGACTAGTTAGAGACCTGGGATGACTCGGACAGCATAACGGCTGTAAATGCTCAAAAGATTTGAGACATCCTGCAACATGGTGGCATAACCATTCAACATCACAATATCAAGGTTCCGAGACCAATTATGAACACACGGAAGTAGTGGAAACTGAACTGCGGCATGAATCCATCAATCCTATAAGTCAACGGGTTAGTAACACGTCATCCTGATAGATAGATGAGAAGGCCTAGTTTCTTAACCCTGTAGAAAGTAAGAGGGTGACTCAGATCAGAGGGCATGAGATATAAGGAGTAAAAAGAGCCTTAAGTTCCATCCCACAATCAATTTCCTTATATAACTAAAGCATTTCTAGACTCAACTTCGACCAGTTTGTCTTGGTAATCCTACAGGCAGTCAGGCTCTGATACCAAAGTTGTCAGGACCCCGATTCCAAGTCACATCGATCTAGCCGGTAACACCTCATATCACTTTGCGACCTCACGCACGGTATTCCCACGGGTGTCGCCTTACCATGGCCCGGGACCGTTTGCGCCTCTTGGCTCACGTATATGATAGTGTCGCTAGCATCCATATGACAGAGAACCCGGGCCGACATTGCTAGTCGTGAACCCAAAGCGGCACTAACCTATGGGGACAGGCATACATGAATCACATCGAGCATGTCGGTCAGCAGCGTGTGAATCCGGGCTATAGCACTGGGCTAACAGGACTCCGGGAACCCGGGCTATAGTAGGCTAGGCAGGACTCCGGACGTCACCATGTGACATTTCCCCGAAGGGACAGACACAGGAACGAAGTGAAAAACATGCCGGCCAGTCAAGTGTTCTGGAGCAGTAGTGCTGGGCTAGCAGGACTCTGGTGAACCGGGTTGTAGCGGACTACTATGGCTCATGGAAGAACAAGACTACATCTCCCCATAAGAGAGGCTGCCAAGGATAAACAACTAGATTGTCGGATACCACACATACCAAGCATTTCAATCATACACACAATATGCTCGACATGTGTAAATACAACATGGCATCACAACAAGACTCTACGACTCAAACATTTATTCATTAGGCTCCGAGGAGCGAGATATTACAAACATGGGTCTCATGACCCAACAATCATAGCATACAAATCAAGCGCATGCGGAAGCTTAACATGTCTGAGTACAGACATCTACAAATGAAAAAGGCTAAGAAGCCTGACTATCTACTAGATCCTGCCGAGGGCACAAGATTGTAGCTGAGGTAGCAAGCTAAACGTCGAAGCCCACACGGAACTACAAGCGAGACTGATGTCTCTGTACAAAACATAAATTAAGCAAACGTGAGTACAATTGTACTCAGCAAGACATACATCAGAACTAACTACATCTGCATTGGTATCAACAAAGGGGGTGGTGGAGTTTAACTGCAGCAAGCCAGCTTTGACTCAGTGGCTAACCTGAACTACGACTGCAAGTAACTCTTTTGAGGTGGCGCACACGAGTCCACATATTCACCATTCAATACACCACTATGAATCCGCTCCCATCTCCCTACGAGAAGGCCATCCACAACACTCACACTTATCTTGCGAGTTTTAGAGTATCCACTTTCACTTGTCTATGAACTGTTATAGGTAACCGAGAAGTCCTTTACCGCGGACATGGCTATTCGAATAGATCTCGGCAACCTTCAAGCGGAAGCCTGGCGAGGGAGTCGGCCACGACCTGACTAACCACAAAAGTCTCTAGTCGAGGTTTATCGCCTATTCGGGTTCCATCCGCGAGGAGATCCGGCCAGTGTTTCGCTCACAGCCCCAAATGATGTGTGCAGGGTTCCCGAGACACCAAACGGGCGCCCGGTACACCGTGCCACGGTGTATCTACCACATCATAGCCCACCCCTAGGGTCAGCGCTACGCACGGCCGCCAACACATATCCTACAAACAGCAGAAACTAGTTGCAACTCCTGGACAGAGGGCAAGGGCAGTTAATAAGTCGAGAGGGTCCATTGGTTTCGGGCCCAATGCGTGGTAGTAGCTGTTCATGGATCACAAACACAGAACTCAGTTCCTGAGGACGGTTTCAATGAGACAACCCACCATGTACTCCTACATGGCCTCTCACCGCTACCTTTACCAAATCATGTTCACACACTTAGCTCACACATAGTAGGACATGTTCACACACCTTCGATTCATCCCCGATGAATCAGACCTAACACAATTCTATGCAACAGCAGGCATGACAAACAAGCATGAATGAGTAGGCACATCAGGGCTCAAACAACTCCTACTCATGCTAGTGGGTTTCATCTATTTACTATGGCAATGACAGGTCATGCAGAGGAAAAGGGTTCAACTACCGCAGCATGTAACAGTTGAATCGTTGTTGTCCTAATGCAGTAAAAGAGAGCAGGAGCAAGAGAGTGGGATTGTATCAGAATGAACAAGGGGGTTTTGCTTGCCTGGCACTTCTGAAGATAATATAGTTCTTCATCGGTGTCATCGAACTCATCGTCGGGAGCACGTCTATCGAGAGGGGACAAACACCGGCAACTGAGAAAGAACACAATAAAATGCAATGCAACAATATGATGCATGTTTATGACATGGTGATATGCTGTGATTTGAGCTAATGCAACTAGCAATGATTTAAATGAAGTTGGTTTGAATACAAGATTCAAATTCAAACTCCATATATAATTATTTAGATGCAATTTATGTGTTTTTCCCTAAACAGCAACCATAAGTTGTTCTAACATACATGAAAATGCCATAAATAGATTCCTTGCATTTTTTCTGATAATTTTTCATATATAAATTATTTCCATCTGAGTTATAGATTATTTTCTATGATTTTAAGAAGTTTTGGGCATTTCCTGAAATAAATAAATCATTTCTGATTTATTTTAAATCCAAGAAAACATTACTATGTCAGCATGATGCCTGAGTGACGTCAGCAGGTCAAAGGCGCCAGCCCAGGTAAAACCTGATGGCTGGGCCCCACTAGCCAGTCTCATAGTTAACTATTTGGGTTAACTAGACTAACTAAACAACACTGGGCCCACTGGTCAGTGACTAACTAAACTAACTTAATTAAGTTTAGCTCTAACTAACTGGGTTAGCCGGGCGAGGCTCGCATGTCAGTGACTCAAGGGTCAAACAGAGGTCAACCTCGGGTCAAACCCGATGCTAATTGGGCTTTGACCCACCGTGGGCCTACTGTCAGCGTCTGTTGAGGCCTAAGTGGCAGGGGTTAGCGCTAAACTAATGAAGCCACATCGGCTCACCAGAGTTACATCAGCGGCGACCAGGAACGCGGCGGAAGTTTGCCGGAATGGCACTAGGGGCGGTGGCTGGGTGTGCTGAGGGCACCAGAGGGGAGCCCTCGCTCGACTGCATCGAGCAGAGGCAGCTGCGGGTCACAGGGTGGCCGGAGCTCGCCGGAACTGAGCTCCCGGCGGCGCCAGAGTTCGGGCGCGAGCGGGGACGGCGTTGTAGTGTGCTAGAAGAGTGGGCGAAGAGCGTTGTGTGCTCCTGGGACCATGGGGAGCGCGGCGACGCACTCGGACGCGAGCGGCAGTGGCTACAACGGCGGCACGGCGACAATGGCAGACGGCAGCGCTCGGTCACGTGGGCAAGGGTGCTACGGTACAGAAAGCGAGAAATTGATGGAGGGGAAACGGACAGGGGCTCACGGCGGTCATGATGAGCAGGCTAATGGGCTCGGGGAAGCGCAGACGGCGTCGTGGCCTTGGCGGCGATCTCCAGCAGCCAGCGTTGAAGGAGATGGCGGTGGCAGCATTTCGCGGCGTTCGGTGTTTCCCGTCTCGGCGGAGAGGACGTGGGCGACATCGCGGAGCCCATGGGCATGTCGGCGGGGCATGGGGAAGGCGGTGGCCACGGTTTCACGGCGACACGGATGCGACAGCGTCGGACATGGCGAGCAGGGGCGAGGGAGAGAGTGAGGGAGAGGAAAGACGGGCCAGGCGGGTTCGGGTCGTCATCGAGGCGGTTCAGCCATGCGTCCAACCACTCGGCGGCAAGCAGGAGGTGGCCAGCGCGTCGTCGGCGCGCTCGAGCGAGCTGCTTCGTGCGCTGGCGCGGGGAAGAAGATGCCCGTGCCCCTGGTGGGCTGGCTGGGCCAGCTGGGCCGCTAGGTGGGCGCTAGGTAAGGAAACTCTCTCTTTGTCTTTCTATTAGTTTTCTGTTTTCTATTTATTTGATTTGTTTTGAATTAGTAATAATACTAACTCATTTCCATAAATCCTGGGATATATTTTGGGCTCTATTTGAAATATTTACAACTGCCCAAAATTGTTTCCAGGATTATTCGAGCATTGAAAATATTTATATTGATTGAATGCCCAAATTCAAATACCTTGGGATTTAATTCAAAGCCCAAATGTGTCCAGCAAAAATGCAAATCATCTTGGGTAGATGCTTCCACCTTAAACCAGAGATGATGAACATTTTTAAAAGGCATTTTGAGTTCATTGAAAATATTTTTATTTAGAACTATTTGAATTGCATTTGTGCTAGGGCTTGATCATCCCTATTTCAGAGTTTCATAAAACTTAAATATGATGACATGATGATCATGCATGGTCAAGCAAAGGCAAAGGCTAGGGCTGTGACACCACTCCCGTGAAGAAGCCCAAAGCTACACCTAAGCCTGAAACAGAGTGCTTCTACTGCAAACGGAATGGTCACTGGAAGTGGAACTACCGTAGATACTTGGCGGATAAGAAGGATGGCAAAGTGAACAAAGGTATATTTGTGTAACATCCCAAATTTTCAATTTGGAATGTATACACTAGATCATCATTGCATATCATATTTATTGCATTTTGGTTGATCCTAGAAATTTTCGCAACTCAAGGACCCTCGGAGAGAGTTGGGAATTTCGTTATTTTCATATTTGAGTTGTCTCAAATTTTGAAAAATAGGATCTTTTGATTTTATTTATTTTATCTTCAATTATTTCTATTATAAAAATTATGAGAGGCAGAATAAAATGACCTTCCCAAAATAAAGAAATATTGAGGATTTAATAAAAAAATCAAACAAGATTTTATTTGGTTTTATTTGCTATTTTATTTGAATTTAGGAAAAATGTGCATTTTTTAAAATTGCATTTAGGCCCCAAATAAATGTTCATCCTGTGCGGCTTGATTTTAGAAGCCGGGTAAAATTTATTTTGAGATTTTTGGAGTCCGTTTAGTAGTCCTTTTGTTTTTTCTCTGAGCGTAACTATTTATAAAAAAACGCAACCGAGCTATGGGCCGTAACTATTTATAAAAAACGCAACCGACCTACGGGCCGTGTCCGACCCGGACACGAGGCCCGTACGGCTTTATAAGCCGGGGAGGCCGAGCCGGACCCCCCCCCCAAACCCTAGCCACCCTAGCCCCGCACCGCCACCGCCTTTGTCGTCACCGCCGCCGCGCCGTGCACCGCGCCGCCCGCCGCCGCGCGCCGCCCGCTGCCCCGCCGGCTGCCGGACCCGTCGCCCGCTGCCCCGCCCGCTACCGGACCCGCCGCCCGAGGTTTACCTCGATCCTGCCACCAGTTTTTTTAGAAAAGTCATTCGGTTTTCTGACGGTTTTGTTCGTTTTTTTAGTTTTGGTTTTTTTAAATAGATCGGTTTTCCGGTTTACTTAAATAGTGAGCGTTCGTCCGTTCGTTCGTTTTAACGAACGTTCATCATTTTTCTTTTTCTCGGATTAAATCCGCGATTTTTCTGATCGCGATTTCTGATCCGATTTTTGTTTTAGTTTAACTTTTCGCTCGTTTATCGGAATCAGGCGATTCAAGCGTCTGGAGTTTCGTCTCGAAACCCTCTTTCCGTTTAACCAACTCAAACAAGTTTTTGCCACTGTAAAAATTGCCTTAGATCCAGAATAGTAAACGAAGCCTGTTTCTTTTGCCGTTTGTCTTTCGTTGCTTCGTTCGATTTGATTCTTTTGCCACCGGAGTTCTTAAGTTGAACCTTCTGGTTAGATCTCTTATTTGAGTTTTACCTGTGCATTAGTTGAGTACTTATTGTATGCTTGTTTGTTTGCGATAGAGTACCCGGAGTGCGCCGCCTGTTACTTCGAATCGCTAGGTTTCCCGGATCATCTGCAAGGCAAGTAACACTTTGATCATACCTCCTACTACCCAGTTTTATTGCATTAGATCAATCCTTACACATTGCATGATTAGGATCTAATTAAATTATGGGTTTGGGAAGTAGTTGAGGTAGTACCTATTACCTGTTTAATTATCAAACTTTGGGAGTTACTTCTACGTTGCTTATTGCCATGCTATGCTAGTAGACGTGGATTGGGTGAGTGTATCCATGACATATGTGAGATTGTTAATTAATGGTTTATTTAAGGTGGCAACTTAAACACACATCTGGGTGGATTGAGGTACCTGGGTATTCCAGGATTGCCTGTTTCTCTTTATGGACCGCCACCCAGGTTCAAAGGGATCATGAGATTATTCATGCTAGAAACTTCCGTGTGCAGCCAAAAGCTATTATGGGCTCTAGCATAGTTGACTAAGTCGTGCAAACTCTTACAGTGGTAGACTAGCAGATGTAGGGGATGTAGGTGGTACGATCTACACATCGTAAGGTGCTAGCGCTTCTGAAAGACTATGTCTCGGTCATCCGTCTTCTCAAACACCATGTAGTGCGAGAAACCAAACGGAGGCGATCGAGTCTTGTGGGGAAAAGTGCACAAACCTCTGCAGAGTGTATAAACTAATCATGGTTAGCTGTGTCCCCGGTTATGGACATCTTGAGTATCTAGTACCTAGATTATCATGTGAATCTCAACATGTTACTAAAAAAATTAATTTTGTTGGGTTTTGTTTAATGATGATGCTTAATTGGGATTGAGAATGCTGTCAACCATTCTCAATGTTTAACAACCACCATGATAGTTAAATAAATTTATTCCTTTGCAGTAGCGAAAAATTGGCTTTGCGCAAAACTGTAACCATAGAGCTTTCCACCAGCCAAATATGCATATAGAATAGTTGTTTCATTCCATTACTCTCTATGTGTTACATTGCCAGCATATTCCATGTGCTGACCCGTTTCGGGCTGCAACGTTAATGTTGCAGACTTTTCAGACAATGATTAAGGAGTTTTCGGTCGTGGTTCTATACTCAGTGATGCCGTTGGAGTTGATGGACTCACTTATCTTCCAAGCCTTCCGCTGTTATCGTTATTAGATGGCCTTAAGCCATATTTATTGTAATAAGTTCTCTTTTGAGACCCTCGATGTAATAAGTGTGTGATTGCTACTCTGTTATAAATCCTTCAAGTAATGTGTGGTGTCAGCATTATTAATCCAGGGATGACACCGGAGCACAGAGATTGGACCGTTTGAGGTCTGGTCGCTACAATTTGATATACATGTTATTGATGTGTACTTTACTAGTGTTTATAGCAACCCCTCGATACTTGATACTGCTTTAGTTGCTAAGAGTAGTAACTCGAAACAGGAGTTGCAAAATAAACAGAGACTAGTTAGGGGCGAGGTGACGATGTGTGTTGGAAGTGATTCCAAGGTTGATAAGATCACCATCGCACACTCCCTTTACCTTCGGGATTAGTGTTGAACCTAAAATAAATGTTATCTGGTGTTTGCGTTGAGCATGAATACGATTGGATCATGTTTATTGCAATACGGTTATTCATTTAAGTCGAAGAATAATTGTTGTCCTATTTACATGAATAAAACCTTCTATGGTCATACACTCAATATAAATGGTTTATTGAATCTCGATCATGGTGAAACACATATTATATTGATGCCAAAAGATGCAAAGTTGATAATGATAGTGCAACATATTTGTGGCACTGCCATTTAGGTCATATTGGTGTAAAGCGCATGACGAAACTCCATGCGGATGGACTTTTGGTATCACTTGATTATGAATCATTTGATGCTTGTGAACCATGCCTCTTGGGCAAGATGACTAAAACTCCCTTCTCCAGAACAATGGAGTGAGCCACTGGCTTATTGGAAATAATACATACCGATGTATGCTGTTCGATGAGTGTTGAGGCTCGCGGCGGGTATCGTTATTTCCTGACCTTCACAGATGATTTGAGAAGATATGGGTATACCTACTTAATGAAACACAAGTTTGAGACATTTGAAAAGTTCAAAGAATTTCAGAGTGAAGTGGAGAATCATCGTAATAAGAAAATAAAGTTTCTACGATATGATCACGGAGATGAATATTTGAGTTTCGAGTTTGGCCTTCATTTAAAACAATGTGGAATAGTTTCACAACTCACGCCACCTGGAACACCACAGCGTAATGGTATGTCCGAACGGCGTAACCATACTTTATAGATATGGTGCGACCTATGATGTCTATTACCGATTTACCACTATCATTTTAGGGTTATGCATTAGAGACAGCTGCATTCACGTTAAATAGGTCACCATCTAATTCCGTTGAGATGACACCGTGGTTTGGCAAGAAACCTAAGCTATCGTTTCTTAAAGTTTGGAGTTGTGATGCTTATGTGAAAAAGCATCAGCCTGGTAACCTCGAACCCAAGTCGGAGAAGTGCGTCTTCATAGGATAGCCAAAAGAAATTGTTTGGTACACCTTCTATCACAGATTCGAATGATTTTCTAGAGAATGATTTTCTCTCGAAAGAAGTGAGTGGGAGGAAAGTAGAACTTGATGAAGTAATTGTACCTTCTCTCGAATTGGAAAGTAGTTCATCATAGAAAACCATTCCTGTGATGCCTACAACAACTAGATAGGAAGCTAATGATAATGATCATGAAACTTCGGATCAAGTTACTACCGAACCTCGTAGGTCAACTAGAGCACGTTCCGCACCAGAGTGATATGGTAATCCTGTTCTGGAAGTCATGTTACTAGACCATGACGAACCTACGAACTATGAGGAAGCGATGATGAGCCCAGATTCCGTAAAATGGCTTGAGGCCATGAAATCTGAGATAGGATCCATGTATGAGAACAAACTGTGGACTTTGGTTGACTTGCCCGATGATCGGCAAGCCATAGAGAATAAATGGATCTTCAAGAAGAAGACTGACACTGATGGTAATGTTACTACCTACAAAGCTTGACTTGTTGCGAAAGGTTTTCAACAAGTTCAAGGAGTTGACTACGATGAGATTTTCTCACTCGTAGCGATGCTTAAATCTGTCTGACTCATGTTAGCAATTGCCACATTTTATGAAATCTGGCAAATGGATGTCAAAACTGCATTCCTTAATGGATTTTTAAAGAAGAGTTGTATATGATGCAACCAGAAGGTTTTGTCAATCCTAAAGGTACTAATAAAGTGTGCAGGCTCCAGCGATCCATCTATGGACTGGTGCAAGCATCACGGAGTTGGAATATATGCTTTGATGAGGTGATCAAAGAATATGGTTTTATACAGACTTATGGTGAAGCCTGTATTTACAAGAAAGTGAGTGGGAGCTCTGTAGCATTTCTGATATTATATGTGGATGACTTATTGTTGATTGGAAATGATATAGAATTTCTGGATAGCATAAAAGGATGCTTGAATAGGAGTTTTTCAATGAAAGACCTCAGTGAAGCTGCTTATATATTGAGCATCAAGATCTATAGGGATAGATCAAGACGCTTGATAGGACTTACACAAAGCACATACCTTGACAAAGTTTTGAAGAAGTTCAAAAATGTATTAGTCAAAGAAAAAGGTTCTTGCCTGTGTTACAAGGTATGAAGTTGAGTGAGACTCAAAACCCGACCACAACAGAAGATAGAGAGAGAATGAAAGTCATTCCCTATGCCTCGGCCATAGGTTCTATAATGTATGCCATGCTGTGTACCAAACTTATTGTGTACCTTGCTATGAGTTTGGCAAGGGGGTACAATAGTGATCCAGGAGTAGATCACTGGACAGTGGTCAAGATTATCCTTAGTTACCTAAGATGACTAAGGAAATGTTTCTCGGTTATGGAGGTGACAAAGAGTTTGGCGTAAAGGGTTACATCGACGCAAGCTTTGACACTGATCTGTATGACTCAGTATCTCAATCTGGATACATATTGAAAGTGGGAGCAATTAGCTAGAGTAGCTCCATGCAGAGCATTGTAGACATAGAAATTTGCAAAATACATACGGTTCTGAATGTGGCAGGCCCATTGACTAAACCTCTCGCACAAGCAAAATATGATCACACCATAGTACTCTTTGCTTGTTAATCACATGGAAATGTGAACTAGATTATTGACTCTAGTAAACCCTTTGGGTGTTGATCACATGGCGATGTGAACTACGGGTGCTAATCACATAAAGATGTGAACTGTTGGTGTTAAATCATATGGTGATGTGAAATAGATTATTGACTCTTGTGACACCCCAAGACCAGCGCTCCAAAAGACTTCCAGCTATTCCAATTTTCACCGTGTGACTTGTTTGTTTGTTCCTTTTTTCATAGCTTTTTTTTTGCATCGCATCATGTCATTTAATTTTTTAAAACTCAACTAAATAAATTGCATAGATCTTTTGATCTATTTAAATCGAGGGAATTCACATGGTGATTTCTCTTTATAACATATCCTCCTAATAATTATGGAGCTATTATAAAATATTCCATTGATGTGGAATTACCTTTGACAAACTTGCAAATAAATCCCAATGCCTTTGTTATCTCAATTCTTGGTCTCCGACTTGTCCTCATATTCTTTTATCGTTTTATCGAGGCTCCTCCCAAATTCTCAACATTTTTGGACCTACCGAATACCCACTTCCTTCTCACACTCATTTGAATTAAATTCAAATGAGTTCGATTCAAACTTCACCCACATGTTCATTTCCATTTTTCCTGGATCAAGCTCATTTTTATGAGTCCAAGAAAATTAACTTCATGCCCAAACTCCACTCCAATCTCTCTCAGCATTTCTTCCAAGTTTCTGTTTCTTTGAAATAGAGTGAAGAAATAAGAGAGAGGGAGAGAGAGGCCCAGCCTAGGCCTGCCTCCCTAGGCCCACCAAACCCCCATGGCACTTGGACCATCCTCGCGGCCCACTCCTAAACCTAACCCTCACCCGATCTCCTCCTTATCTCCCTCGCTCGCCGCCTCTCCTTCCCTCGTCCTCCTCCCGACCGCATTACGCCCGATGCCGCCCTGTCTCCTCGATGCTAGCCCCGCCGTCGAGCGCCGCCTCCTCCACGCCGGCGCCTCCCCATGGCATCGCGCCTAGCCTCCTACGCCGCCTGAAAGGGTCATCTACAGTGGCCCGGTGCCCATGTCCGACCTCCGCCGCCTCGACCTTGCCATGGCGCCCGCGACCCCCTGCTCCGGTGAGCCCTAGCTCCACCGCCACCGGAGGTCCTCCCGTCGCCCGACCTCCTCAACGCCGACACCCCTCTACCTCCTCGCTGCCATGTCGTGGGAGCATTGGCCCTGCTTCCTTGGCTGCCCTGTCGATCCTCCTTCGGCCACGCTCGACCCCGCCGGAGCTCCGTCACCTCAAGCCCCACTAGGACCCCGCCAGATCCAGCAAGTTCGACAACTCCCCAAGCCCAGCGGCCGTCCTTCTCCTTCCTCCGTGCCGCCTCCAACCTCTGGTGTGCCCTGCATCTCGACCCCGAGTAGCATTGCCTCCTTGCCATGCTGTTGTGGTGCCCTCGCCGCCGCTTCCCTGTTTCATGCCAAGGCCGACGTCGGCCACTTCTTCCAGCCGCTGCTTGGCCATGCGCCAACAACCAGTAGCTCGAGCTGCCTCCACACGTCTCCGGAGACCCCCCGAGGCAGGGACCAGCAAGTCCCGCGATGCTCCTTCAATTCATCAAGATCGCCAAGTCCAGTGATGCGCCAAGTTCCCGTCTCTATGGATCCGACAAGACCCGTGTATGATTATGTGGATTCACCAAGTACCCCCTCCGGACTGCCAAGTTCGACTACCGATGGCAAGTACCGCACCGAAATGCCGAGTTCCTCGTTGTGACCCCGAACATCTACAGAAACTTGTGCGACTATGAACGTGAACGACCACCGTCGACCCCAAGTTACTCGGATTCGTCAAGACCCTCTATGAAAATGTGTATCACTACTTCCACTACCGTCCCCGTGTACCACTACTTCCACTACGACCATCCCGAGAACGTCTACTTCCTCTACATTGCACAGAACCTGAACCGTCCCGTTTGCACGCTTCGAAGGTATAACCGCCGAGATGGTGACCAGTGAACGAATGCATGTGTTGTATGAGATGCATGTTTGGATGTTGTATCCGCCCGTGAACGTTAGTTGTTCCCTCGTTTGACACAGCCATCGACCCATGGGAACCCGGTAAATGGGAGCACCCCACCATCTCTTGCCTGTTCCACACATCCACACACTTCTCTTTTGCATCGGTATCTCAATCGAGTTACCGGAACCGATATGTTGCCGTGGCATCATTTTCGGATTCGTTGCCGTGGCACACTTTCTTTCCACCACGGTGACAAATGCCTCATATCATATTATGTCAACATTTTCATAAAACTTGTATATGTCATCTGCATCGTGATAACAACATTTAAGTGCTTAAAAATTGTGTTTGCATTAAACTACTAAATAACATGAGGTTTTCCGGAATTATTGTTTGTTGTTCCAGCCTCATTTAAACTTGCCTAGATAGGTAATTTTATCAGGTTTCACCTCTTGCCATGTTAACCAACATTTAATTTTGAGAAGTAGCATAAACGGGAGCGAAATAAACATTTGGAATGTGGGGTTTCGTCGATATGCAACTCATTGCATATTGAGCTCCACTTAATTTGTAGTATTGTTTGATGCTCTGTGACATGACATGCCTCTTTAAACCGGACATGCATCATACTTGATTATGCATCATGCCATGTTTAAGTGTTGTTTGTTTACTATGTTGTTTGCTTATTTCCGGTTGTGCTTCTTCTCGATAGTCTGGTTTCATTGCGAGTGTGAGGATTCGTTCGACTACGCCCGTTCGTCTTCTTCATGAATTCGATCTTCTTCCTAGCGGGATCTCGGGCAAGATGACCATCACCTTGGATCTCATTACTATCTTTGCTATGCTAGTTTCTCGATGCTATCGCTATGTCGCACTACCTACCACTTGTTTATCAAGCCTTCCAAATTGCCATGATAGCCTCTAACCTTTTTCACCCTTCCTAGCAAACTGTTGTTTGGCTATGTTACCGCTTTGCTCAGCCCCTCTTATAGCGTTGATAGTTGCAGGTGTACTTGTAGGTTGTTCCATGTTGGGACATGGATATTCTTGGGATATCACAATATCTCTTATTTAATTAATGCATCTATATACTTGGTAAAGGTTGGAAGGCTCGGCCTTTTGCCTGGTGTTTTGTTCCACTCTTGCCGCCCTAGTTTCTGTCAATCCGATGTTATGTTCCTTGATTTTGCGTTCGTAACATGGTGAGGGGTATGGGACCCTCTTGACAGTTCTCTTTGAATAAAACTATTCCAGCAAGGCCCAACATTGGTTTTACCATTTGCCTAACTGTCGGCGTTCTGGGAACAGGGGTCCCCAGACTTGCCTGCCTGCGGCCGGCTGCGTGGCTAAGCCAGCAGGCCGTACGGCCCATCTTCATCAATGAGGCATCCAAGACCCTCGCGAGGCGGACGACACAAGACCTCCTCTGGAGTGGCCTAGTCGGGCAGGCTCACAAGGAGCGGAGATATCAAGGCGAGGCAAACCTCACGAGGCTCTCGTCACTTGAGCCATGACGATCAACACCAGGCGGGCGCCAGTGTGTGCAACATCCTTGTTTCCTCTTTGGTGCTAAGGAGGCCAACGCAGGCGAGGAGTACCAAGGCATCAGGCAAAGGTTGCCATATCGATGCCACAAGACCAAGACCAGAAGGACGGCAAGACGGAGGTCGTCGTGGAGCCTAAGATGGCGTCACCACCAGAGCCTTTGGCAGGCGAAGACCACTTTTGTCAGAATGGCTTGTACTAGTTGTCCCCCTTCAAATTAGCCCGCCTTGTTGGCTCCCTTCCCGCTCAATATTTGGAAAGAGGACCAGGGCCTTTATAAATAGGACTAGCCACCACCATAGGTAGGGGAGACGACAGACAACAGACGACGACAGAGAGAGGGAGAGAGAGAGCCTGAAGATCATCCCCACACATACAAGTTAGCCAAGCACAAGAACACCTCAACCTCAATAGGCTGTTCTTCCCCTTGTATTGTTCATCATCAGCCCAATAGGCAATCCACCACCACCACACTGGAGTAGGGTATTACACCACAACGGTGTCCCGAACCAGTATAAATCTTGTGTCTTTCCGTGTTGCGAGTTCGTCGAGTTCGTCCCCGAGATCTTAGCGAGCTAGGGCGTAGATCGTGGGAGGAAAAGACTTCACGCGCACCCCAGTGTTTGAACCTTAAGGGTTTGCCGAAACCCCACATCCGACACTAATAACAACTAAAACTTGCCTAGGGACTTTCTGGACCCCGAGGATTTCTTAATTCAACCCCCCGGGCTAATGCTCCTCTGAGTGTTGGTCCGAACCGAGCAGCCTACGGGGCCACCTCGGGGAAACTCGAGGGTTGGTTTTACTCATAGCTTGTCCCATCCGGTGTGCCCTGAGAATGAGATATGTGCAGCTCCTATCAGGATTTGTCGACACATCGAACAGTCTTGCTGGTTTTATTTTACCATTGTCGAAATGTCTTGTGCACTAGGATTCCGAGTCTGCTCGGGTGCCCCGCGATGGGGGATTGTCTCCGCGGATCGTGAGCTTGTCATGGGCTAAGTTGGGACACCCCTGCAGGGTTTAAACTTTTGAGAGCCATGCCCGCGGTTATGTGGCAGATGGGACTTTGTTAATATCTGGTTGTAGAGGACTTGAAGTAAACTTAATTAAAATACACCAACCGCATCTGTAACCATGATTGTCTCTTCTCGGGGAAGTTCGAGAGGAGAACACGGTTGGGTTATGTTTGAACGTAAGTAGTTCAAGATCACTTCTTGATCATTACTAGTTCATGACCATTGTGTAGTTTCTCATCTTAATCTTGTACTCATAAGTTAGCCACCATACATTGCTTAGTCGCTGCTGCAACCTCACCACCCTTCCTTACCCATTAAGCTTTGCTAGTATTGATACCCATGGTAATGGGATTGCTGAGTCCTGTGGCTCACAGATTACTACAACAACAGTTGCAGGTACAGGTAATGCGATGATCTGATGTGAGAGAGATGCTTGCTTGATTTGGAGTTCTTCTGCTTCTTATTCTTTGTTCAAGGGATATGTTCCAGGTCGGGGGAGCCTGGGCTAGCAGGGTGGACGTCGTTCTTCTTTTTCGTTTGATTTCATCCGTAGTCGGATCCTGCTCTTATGTATGATGGTTGTTATTTATTGATGTATTGTTGTATGAATGTTGTAACTTGTGGCGAGTGTAAGCCTTTATCTTGTATTCTCATCTATCAAGTATATGGTATGTTGTAATGATATCGACCTTGCTATGCGCTCGAAATGCGGTTGTGCCCGAATCATGAGTTCATCACGTGATTGGGATAGAATCGCATGTTGGGCGCTACAAGTTGGTATCATAGCCTTACCGACCTTAGGAGCCCCCTTGATTGATCGAACTGCTGCCGTTGTTGAGTCTAGAAGCAAACTATTTTGAGTCTTAGGAATATATATATATATTGGAGAGTAGGATTCTTTTTACTCCTCAGCCCCCTTCATCGCTCTAGTGAGGTCTCTCCTGACGTAGATGTTTTGACTTTCCTCTCCTCATTTGCACTAAAAAAATTAGGATCACGCGGGTATCTTGGGATCGTTCTGATATTCTTGTGATGAGAACATTGTTCTTGGTGCCTCCTAACATTTAGGGGTTGTGGCGGTGTCTCGGGGAGTTGAGCTCCGAGGTGTTGTCGTCACAATTTTATCGTTGCCGTTCTGGAATACCTAAGTTCACCGACATTGAAAATCTATTTTATGCAGTGTAACGCCCCAGATGTAACTTTCCCCATTTGTACTCCAACTCTTGCCGTTCCGGTGTCAAGTTATATTTATTTCTCGGGTTCGGGTCCTTGTCTCCGTGTGTTGTTTTCGTTTTCATGCATCTCATACCATGTCATCTCGTGCATTGCATTTGCATATATGTTCATCTCATGCATTCGAGCATTTTCCCCGTTGTCCGTTTTGCATTCCGGCGCTTCGTTCTCCTCCGGTGGTCATTTCTAGTCTTCTTTCGTGTGTGGGGTTTAAACATTTCCGGATTGGACCGAGACTTGCCAAGCGGCCTTGGTTTACTACCGGTAGACCGCCTGTCAAGTTTCGGGTCATTTGGACTTCGTTTGATACTCCAACGGTTAACCGAGGGACCGGAAAGGCCTCATGTGTGTTGCAGCCCAACACCCCCCAAATTTGGCCCAAAACCCACCAAACTCTGCTCCATGTCCTAGAGCGTTCGATCACGATCGTGTGGGCGAAAACCGCACCTCATTTGGACTCTCCTAGCTCCCTCTATGCCTATATATAGACCCCCTCCTCCAAATCCCGGATCCCCTCGTCTCAAACCCTAGTTTAAAAAAACAGCTCCCAGCCACCGACGGACATGTCCGCCGCCTAACCGGACACGTCCGCCGGCGCCCCCGACCACTCCGGTGCCGCCACGTGGCAGGACCACATCGCCGCCGCCGTCCCGGCCCGGGAGGCCCAGGAGGGGCCCCCGCGAGCCCGCGCCCCCGCGCCTCTTCCTCCTCTCGGGCGCCGCCGCCTCCCCGACCTCCGGCGACCGGC